>NC_088378.1:16567500-16730000 GCF_037993035.2 Macaca fascicularis
TAGTTAAATATTAGAAATCTTTGTCTCCTACTGTATATTTTTACTTCCAACAATACTTAAAAAAAAAAGTCTACCGCAACACTTTACAAAGAAGCTCTGGCATTGTGTAGTCAAATGGAGTGAATGAGTGCATTCTCCAGGGCCTGCCCTGTGAGAGACTCTGTCTCCCTGTTGTTCTCACTTTGAGCTAAGTAGGAGCCGTGCACATCTGAATAACAGAGTCTTTTCTGCCTAGTGCAATCCTGGATTGTTACAGTCTAGAGGCCAGCCATGCTGTCACCGGCACAAATTGATTTAACCATCAATTGCTGTGGTCATTAAAGCTGTTAAAAGTCCCCGCCAAACTGATGAATTGCAACTGAATGTGAAATGAGTCTCTAAGTCTGTTTCCCACCATCTCATATCAAAGGCTATTGTATCCCTGCAAAGTAAAGGGTCGGGGGTTCAGGCTGGGGTTCAACAATGGGCTCTGTCAAAGGATAGAGCTCCATTCACTCTGGCACTCCCAATTACAGTTTGCTTTCCATACCTTATTGTATAAAATTTGCATCCAACTAATACATTGAATTATTGGCATACTTTGGGTGTCAGAGGAGTCGTTGAATGGTTTGTTTTTAAAATACATGGAATTCTAAGCATCTGGTGGCTACTGGGTCTTGACAATGAAATAATTCCCTGGTTTTTCATTGTTTGCAAAAGAACTAATTTTCTCTCAGCTCAGATTTAACACTTTTAAACACTATGCACAACTCCTTCCATATTCACAGTCATGAGCCCATTTCTGAATTTTATTTAAGGGAAGGGATAGGGGAGTAATGGTACTATCCCTGCCTAACAAAAACGTAATAAAAAAGATTAATATATAATATAATTTAAATTATTCACTATCATCTTTTGGGGGCCAAAATAACTGGGCAAAACGGAAACTACAATTTGATTATTTTTTACCTGAAGAAAAATGAAAAGTAAAAAAATGTGATATGAAACTAAAATCACATTTAGGCATAGGATTTTAATGCCCAGAAGAACTTTCATTAATTTTGTAAGAAAAAAATAATAGAGTAGATTTTGTTTTCATGGTTAAGCCAGTGAAAGTGCTATGAACCAATTTGACAATGAACACATATATGTTGCTAATAATGATTATTCAGTTAATAAGTAAATACAGGGAGATGAATGATCATCAAAATTAAATTCTTCAAACTCTGATACTGCAATATTAGCAGGGAACTTCAGAATATTTTGAGTTTTGTAGCAACATTAATATCCTCCTGTTGGTGGTAAAATTTTTCTTTTTCCTATTAGATACTCATCTGAAGAGTACTTCAAGTCTTGAGTTAAGTATATCAAACAATTCTATTTCTACATGCATTTGCATACGCAATTTGCGCAAGTTCACCTGAGGATTTAAAAAAATGTTTCTTTTAATATTTAAGGACTGCACAAGGAGTCTTCATTTTGAATTCCAGAGTTTTTAGTTGTCTTTTCTTTCTCTTTTTCTCTTCCCAAACTTCACAGTGGTGTGACTTCAGCCTCTAATGCTTTCCATGATGTATAAGAGGAAGTTCTCTGTAGGAGAAACATGACTTTGGAGATCAAAGGAAGAGAGCTCCCTGCCTATTCCCAGCAACTCCACATGCTCTGCTTATTTTCTTTCCCTAGCTCATCTTGCCATGATGTGCTATCAACAGGGCTGAGAAGAACAGATGTGGAAAACAAAATAAATCTGAGTTAATATTGTAATGGAGGTTACATGAACACAAATTATAGAGGAAAGTAAGCACAGCCAGCAACCACTACAGTGTCATACTGAGGAGAGAGGAAGCAGGGAAGTTTTGCTTACAGATTCACTGTGTAGGTCAGGGGTCCAGGCCATTCACATGTATTAATAGTGAGTTGGCACACAGATACAGGTTTGTATTTCCCTAGACCCTATTTACCATAGACTTAACGTCTCTGGTAACTGTGTATGAAAGTCCATCAGTAAGAACTGTTACATTTTACCCAAGGTTCCAAATGACCCTTGAAGAAGGTCAGTGGATTCTTGTCTTTAAAAGATCTATTGTTCAGAAAAAGGGTGGAGGGAGCACAAGCTCTCTAGGTGGAGAAAAATCAAAAACCAAAAAAAACCTAACCAGATGGAAAATCTATGTTTCATGACCCAAGGAACTATAGTACATGTTAGGTGGAATTTAATATGAAAATCAATTCTTTTGATAATCTTCACTCAGAGGACAGCATTGGAAATATTATACTTGTTTGTGAGATGAAATGTAAAAGGGATACAATTTCCCAAATTCTTTAAAGATTATTTGCCCCAGCTATGCATTCTGGGTTAACAAAATTGTTTTTAACATTAGGTGATAGCAACATTTCTACGTTTATTATTATTAATTTATGTCCTTGTTTATTTATAAGTTCGTAAGCTGTTGATATGAGAAAGTCTCGCTTTAGTGTTATGTGATTAATTTTAGGTTGTCTACTATCTATAAAAGTACACACTGAAATATGTACTTACTGGACAGCATGGCACAAGAGATTTATGAAGCCTATAATCAGGTTAAAATTTTTTAACTTAATTTAATAGCATATTTTACTTGCAAAAATATATTTAAACCATTTAAGGAGTCTCTAACGGGTGTTTTATCATTATTTCCTTTCAGTAGACTCAGGAGACCAGCAAGCCTATCAGCTTTGTTTAAGAATACTAAAATGCAGTGTGTGTAATAGGTCCTTGATAAATCTGTGTAGGGTGAGTTCATACAGTCTCACCATACTGCTATAAGACAGAACAGAGATTTATGCCCATTTTACAGCTGGGGAAATTGAGTCAGAATTTTGCTTAATTTTCTAACATCACATGATTCAGAAAACTTAGAAACTTAGAACACCAGTCTATTGTGTGCAGAAGACTTATTGATTGTGCTATAGCATTTCCATAATAACAAGGCTGAAGACATGACAAAGATAATCCTTTTGCAAAATAACAAAAAAAGAGCCATTTTCATAGCACACATAGACTTTCATTCTCAAATTAGAGAGCACCGTGTCTTTCTTTCTGCATGGGCATGTTTTCTCCCAGACCAGAACTCATAATATTAAATTGTATGCTACTTTATTTAAAATACCATATTGCATATTCCTAAATTTTAATGTCTCTTATTTAAATTCTATTTAAATATTATTTCTTCGTTTTTTCTAGTCTAAGAATTTCAATTTTAAAAGTTCATCAACTTGTTTCATTTTTATTTAATTCAAAATATTTTTTTCAATTCCTCTTGAGATTTCTTCTTTGACTTAAATGTAATTTAAAAGTGTATTGTTTAATTTTCAAATATTTTAGGATTTCCCAGCTAACTTTTTGTTATTGATTCCTATTTTAATTCCATTGTGGTCTGAGAGCAAACACTGTATGAATTATATTCTTCTAAATTTGTTAAGGTGTATTTTATGGGCCAGAATGTGGTCTGTCTTGTTACATGTTCCATGTGAGCTTGAGAAGAGTGTTATTCTGATGTCATTGGTTAAAGTAGTCTACGGATATCAATTATATCCAGTTGATTGAGGGTGCTGTTTAGTTTGACCGTGTTCTGACTGATTTTCTGCCTTCTGGATCTGTTTGTTTCTGACAGGGGGGTGCTAAGTCACTGTACTCATAGATTCATCTATTTCTACTTGCAGCTCTATCAGTTTTTGTCTCGCATGTTTTAACCCTGTTGTTGGGTGCATACACGTTAATGATAGTTATGTCTTCTTGGAGAATGGACCCTTTATCATTAGGCAATGCCTCTGTTTATCCCTGATAACTTTCCTTGGTTGAAGTCTGCTCTGTCTGAAGTGAATAGAGCTACTTTTGCATTCTTTTGATCATGTAGCATGGAATATCTTCTCCATCCTTTTATTTATTTATTTATTTATTTAATTATTTAGAGACCAAGTCTCACTCTGTTGCCCAGGCTGGAGTGCAGTGGCATGAACCTCCGGTTCCTGGGTTCTTGTTCTCCTTTCCCTTCTTCCTCCTCCTTCTGTAATTGAATTTCTCTATTCTCTCTGTATCCTGAAAACAGGAATCATCCTTGGAAAGCCTGATGAGTTCAAGTTAAACATCTTTATCTAGAATATAACATAGGTGATTTTGTGGATTTCTTGTTGAATCATATCAGAGGACATATTCTATCTAGTTGACTCACCAATAGTAATGCATAGGTGGGGCACTGGATCTGAATGATGACAGTCAAATCCTTTTATTGCACAGGAATGTTTTGCCCTGAGACACTAGAAAGTAACTTGTGTCAACTATGGTTCTCGCTTTCACCTAAATGATTTTAACATGACTTGGTAATACTTGCCTAGGTCAATAATTTCTCTAGGGTTTGGAAAATTATGTTTTTAAAATCCTGTAATTTCTTCTACATTTATTAGCTTAAGTATTCTGTAAATTAGAGAAATCCCTCATCAGCTGTGATTACTTGTTACCTTGAAAGGCTGGATGAATGCTCGATTTCTTCCTTTTAATTACCCGTCATCAAAGTAAAAGTAGTTTGAAGAGTGACTGCTGATAGCAACATGAAATTTTCCTGACTTTTTCCTTTTTGATTATTGCTATTAACTCATGAATTTTCATTGATTCATTGTATTTATATCCACTACAATCTTTATTTCTAGGTATTTTTTTGGTGTCTTAACCATCTCATTATTCTAAAAGACTCTTTCCCACAGCTCTTCTCTGTTCAAATCTCTAGTGCCTCCACCTTCATGTTCATTCTCAGATGATTGCTGGCTTTGTTTACTATTTCACTGAGGAAAAGGAGGTACCATGAAAATAATAGGAGCCCCTTCATCCTGGTTCCTGCATCCTTTTGACATGGCCCCATTATTTAGTCCAATAGCTTCTTGATTTTTGACATAAGATGTTTTAGGCTCACCTTGAACCACTCATGCCTATTGAATTGAACAATTTTAAAGTGATCCCTGGATGTTTTCTGTGGGGAATGATGTTACAGACCAAAGTTTGTATTCTAGGTCTGAATATTAATATTAATAAATATTAGTTTAAAATTAAATTATTTGAATTATATATTAGTTGAAATACTAAACTTCCTTATTTAAAAATACATTAAACTTAAAAGGAATGAAGTACTGATGCTTGCTATAACATGGGTGAACCTTGAAAACATTATGGTAAGTGAAAAAACCAGTCACAAAAGGCTTCATAGGAAAGGGATAGAGACTTTCATGAGTATGGGATTGTTTTTTGTGGGTGATGGAAATGTTCTAAATTTAGTGGTTATGGTGGCATAACTCTGGAATGTATTAAAACTCATTGAGCTGTATACTTTAAGTGGGTGAATTGTACACTATGTTAATTGTATCTCAATAAAGCAGTTATAGAAAAAGTAAAGATTCAAAGTTGGTCTTGAAAAAATAAAAAAAAAAAGAATATAAACTTAGTTTCAGCCTTTCTCAGTAATGCAGAACTAAAACAATAAACATCACTTATCTGTATTTTGTTTTAGTATTTTTAGATATCCTTTTGGGTTGTTTGTCCCTATGCTTAATTGATTTAAAAAGTTTCCCTATTTTCTCATTTACTAAGAGTTCTGGACACATTTCCTCCTGCTAGTTGGCCTACTTCTATAGCCACACTACTTTTATTCTGTTAGGGGCTAAGTACAATTGTGGTACAATTGTAAGAAATGTATGTAAAATAAGAGTTCATTGGTTCCATGCTGGGTGTAATTAATAAAATATAACAATATATAATGATTATATTGCTTTACTTTTCAAAAATATTAAAGGAAGTTGCCAAAACTTATTCTGTTTATGTTAGTCCTTAGTTGGGTTCAAGCAAAGGATGCTGTAGAGTGATCCTGAGATGAGATTTATGACTGAACACATTACCTGAAGCCTCTTCAAACCTTCCTAGTGATGAATCTCTGTAGGCAGAAGGCAATGAATGTAAAACTATATACAGCCATTCTGTACTCCCCAGAGGTAGGACATTTCTGTAAACCTCATGTTCATATTAAAAATTAATATGGCTGTTGCATTGTAATTATTCAGTCAATAAATATTTATTGCCAGGCACTATTCTAGGTACTGAGAAAAAAATAGGGTACGAAGCTGCCCAAATATCACCCTTTGTCAAGCTTATATCCTAGCAGGGAAAGATATAATAAACAAATAAATAAGTAAAATACATTGTGGTATTGGATAGTGAAAAGGAGAATGGAAAATATGAAGTCATGGAAGGGAGACAGGCAGTTCAATAAGGAAGAGTGTTGCAATTTAAATAAGATGAACAAGGCAGACCTCATTGAGAAGACAGTGTTTAAAGATCCGAAGGAGGTGAGGGACCAAGAGACGTTGATGTCTGGAGAAGAGTCTTCCAGTCGATGGAAACTGTGTGCAAATACATGGGGCAGGAATGGGCTCAGGGAACAGCTATGAGGTAAGTGTAGCTGGAGCAGCAAGCAAGAGGGAGAATAATAGTGGTAGAGCTGAGACAGAGATTGAGATCTGAATGGTACAGGCCTTGTAGGAAATTTGTCTTTTTCCCTGAGTAAACTCCTTGAGGGTTTTGATCAGAAGAGACTATTGTTTGGCAGGTTTTGGAAGCATCACTTTGGTGATTGTCAGGAAGAACCAGACAACACAGGGCAAGCAAGGAATCATGTAAAGCAGTTAGGTGGCTGTTGCATTAATGTGAGATGATGGTGGTCAGGATTACAATGGGACCTTGGAGCTGGTAAGAAGTGCCTGTTGTCTGAATACATGCTGAAATCTGAATTGACAGGATCTGATGATGGAATGAGATATATGGTAGGGAAGAAACAGAAATTAAGTATTATAGAAGTTTTCAAATTTGAGAAACTGCAAAAATGGAGATGCTATTTCCAGCAATGAGGGATAACAGATTTGTTGAGGGGAAATAAAGGGTCTGGTTTTGGATGGCTTGAGTTTATAGTGCCTAGTAGATATCCAAGTGGAGATGTTTAGGAACCATTTGCATTCATCTAGGAAGAGAGCCTAGATGTAGATAAGAAATGATCCAAGGATTGTGCCCAGGGCAACCAACTTCCTTTGTTGCTAGAGGACAGCAGAGAATTTAGGCATAGATGCAGATAATTGGGTAAATGTGTGCTGGGAGCTTATGAAAGCTTCTCTCTGAGTGCTTCTGTTTTTCCATTGAAATGGAAAGTAGGACCATCATCTGAGAAAGAGGATGGGGGTACAAGTATAGGTTTCAAGGGAGATGAAAAACAGAGTCCTTTAGAAGGCAGACGAATGAGAAGGTGAAGGGATCTGAGCGGCAGAGCCAGAAAGCTCTCTGGATGTACCTGAATTCAAAGTTATGAATTCAACATGGGACCATTCAGTGTGATTGTACTGTTTACTCCAGCAATGTTCAGCTGTGGGAATGAAATCACAAATTGGGTGCAAGAGTAGGATTTAATCAGGATTAGGCTTTTTACAAGGGAGAACATTGAGCAGGAGGGGGCAAAGGAATTGGGGGAATGCAAGGGAGTGATTATAATGAAGAACCAGGGAACTTAAGCTGAGTTAAGAAGAATTAGTTGCCAAAGTACTAACATACAATTAAAAGACAGTGTATAAAGACAATTGCATGAGAATTTGCTGTACGAAAATGTGTTTCTATGTCTTTGAGTGTCCCTGGGGTTATAAATACTCTTTCTTTAAAGAGTGGCTTCATACTCCAATATGCATTAGAGTCACTTTATTGTTACAATTTTGTTTAATGGGTTCCAAAACACCATGGAGGCAGGAACAAATATTTCAAGTTCACAGTACTTTTCTTGCGATACTGAAATCCAAAAATCATTACAAATTGGAAGCTGATTTTCTAATTCATTTGGCAGCAGAATATGACCTCACCTGAACTCAGTTTGTGGCAAACTGTTGTTTATTTGATGTAATAATGTGAATAATCCTACATTCTCTGCTGAAATATTAGTATGTTTTATTAAAGGGAACTGCTGGAGACTCTGGCTGGGATGTCACATAATATACAGAATATGTCTCATTAACATTCTAAAATCTGAAAAAGTCTCAATTTCAGAGCACATTTCACCTGAAGGATTTTAGATAAGAGACTATAAATTATACTAACATTCTACTTGAAAGAAAACTGACGTTTGGATATTTAAGTAACTTGCGTAAGGCTGAGTTGTAAGCAGGATAGCCAGGTTTGAACTCGATGCTGTGTGAGTCCAGGGTACAACTATAGAATCCACTACAGCATCCCCCTCAGCAACTTGCTTTCAATGGATGTAGAGTTGTTCATTCAGCCACTTAACATTCATTGTGCAACTGGGGACAATGTGGAGGGAACAGCAACTCTATGAGGATTCCTATAATCTCAGCTTGGCTATATTCAATGGATCTAGATACATATTAATGGGAAAGGTATCTGTCTGCCTGTTTGTCTGTCTTAACCAAGAAGACGGGTCAGAGTTGGAACGGAAACACCTTTTTTAATGTAAAGTAAGAAACTCAAAAGCAGAATCTTTCCTGTTGAGTGAGCTGACATGTTCAGCCAGTACCTGCCATCACCGAAATTACCCAGTTGAATGGCTGCATGCACAAAACATTTGAGTTCTCAATCAAAATAAACTTATTTTTGAAAATCCACTCTTTCCACACTACAACTGCTGCCAATAATAGCAAACATTAACTGCATGCTTACAATTTTTCAGGCACTGTTGTGAACACTTCATATATTTTATTTCATTTAATGTTTAAAACAACCTTGTGAAGTGGGTAATATCTATTATCCTTCTTTTATGGATGAAGAAATCAAAGATTAGAGAGGTTTAGCAAATACTCAAAGATATGTAGCTGGTAAAGGGAAATAAAGACTTCGAATCTATGCTGCTAGGCTTGAAAACAGTGGTTTATAACTATTTAGCACCTTGCTTTCCAAAAGTAAGCAATGATAGCAATAATAATAGCTACTACTTTTTGTAAGCCTACTGTGGGTCATATACTTTATATACATTATCTCATTTTGCTGCTACAATAATCCCAAAAGCTTATTAACTGAGAGAGCTAAAATTCAGATAGTTGTACAATTTGACTATGTCTGTATAGCTGCTAATTGCTCCTTTCTGTTACCAAGCCAAGACATTCAAGTTTGAGAAAGAAAGGACTTCTATATGTGGTTTATCATACTGCTGTATACAAGGAGGGCAATTTTAGTTATTGGGGTGTAGTTTTTAATAAAAGTTCAGGGTCAAGAGCAGTGAAAACTATGACTACTTACCCTTTTAGCCTCTAGTTTTATAATTCTATAAGGTTTTCTTACATACTTTCCCCCTTCTTTTCCTTTCTCCCCTCTCCTCTCATTACAGAATACTTTATAGTGAAAGAGAAAAACAGTTACTTTCTTGCCCTAACGACTTGTCATACTGTTGAAAGTCTTTTGGTAATGGCAAGAACAGGTATGTTTGTCTTGTAGGTATTTATCCCTGAAGATACTGAAGGACTTGAAGTCACCTCCAATAGAATGGAAGACTAACTGGATATGCTTTTTTTCCCCTCCATGGAACTTGAAAGGGGGATAGAAATAGAATAACAATGAGAGGGAAAAAGAGTGGGTAGACTAGGGGAAGAAAGTATTCCTGAATGCCCATCTGAAATGGGTCCTCTACAGGTTGAGAGCTGACTCAATAGGTGAAACAGGAAAATGTTTGCCACAACCCTTGGGTACCAAGGGTAGGAGAGAAGGTCTCATGGTAAGAGTTCCTTTCTGGCCATGGGATGTTGTTACCTGTCTTTCCTGACATTATGGAATGTCAGGAAACCCCACAACAAAGGGGTTACACATTGGGGTGAAAATAAGGACGGTCAGTTGGTCATTTTCTCTGCACTGATACCATGAGCAGAGGTTCAATAAGAACTCAGGTAAATACAGAGAGTAGCATTTTCTTTTGGAGATATTTGAACATAAACAGGGGAAGGGATGGATATAGATAAGTAGGATGCCCAAGACAAATTATGAGCCTGCAAAGGGCCTTAGTCAATCACTTTAGAGGAGGGCCAAGTTAAATTTGTGAATGCTTCAGTGACAATTGACATTGAGAGACCTGACTGACAAAATTTAACATCAGATGATGTTTCAAAAGTCAAGTTCCTTCAAAATTATTGCTTAGGGAAGTGTTTCAAAGTCACTTAGGAGCAATGGTAACTTTCTCAGTGCAGTGCAGTTCTGACTGTACCTGGAGTTAGGTTCAATATCACAGGTTTAGGGCAAAATTCTTAGGTTTAAAAAAGAAGAAAGGAAAACTTCAGCTGAATTAAATTTAAAAGAGTTTACTTGAGTAAGAAATGATTCATGAATCGAGCACCCTCCCAAGCCAGAGTGGGATCAGAGACTTCAGTGATGCCACAGGGTGGAAGAAGATTTAGGGACAGCAAAAGGAAAATGACTTAGAGAAAATGGAAGTGAGGTACAGAAATGGCCAGATCGGTTACAGCTTGGTGTCTGCCTTATTTGAACATGGTTTGAGGAGTTGGCCACCTTTGGCCAAAATTCAGTAATTGGCACTAGAATTGGCTGTAGTCTGTATACAACTCCTTTTAGGTTATAGTTTACAATGTATAGAAAAACCTTTAGGCTGAACTTAAAATATGTAAAGAGGCAGCTTTAGGCTAAACTTGATTGAACAATTTCCTCGTTTTGGTCATCCTCTCAATTTTGAGAAGATGACTAAAACTTTAGTCATTGATGTCACTATCACCATCATACATGTGCTTATTTGATCTTGAAACCCACTGGGAGATGGCAGAACAGTGGGTTTTGTAAGGTAGGAACAAGGATTTCTGGTTATTTTTTGTAAGGGTTAGAGAGGGTACCTCTCTATGCTAGAATGTCTTGTTAAAGGAGAAAAACAAACCTGGTTATTTCTAAGATCTATGTGTTTTCTTGAAGTCTTAGTTTGGTTATGCCACATTTACTGCAAGTGACTCTGTTTTGGTTTGGTCTGGTCTGTTGGGGTCTCATGCATGAGTTCAGTCCAAAACAATGGCCTTATATAATTTTGTGAAAAAATTTCCCCATTTTGGTTAGGTTCTCATTTAAGTGAGAGTATGACAAAATCTTAGGGCCTTAGGGCCACTCTCAGTTACCCTCATTTGGGGTTTCTAGTCTCACCATGTCATCCATAGGTTACATTGACCTCACAGTCACTCATTTCTTTCAACTCTGGTCGTTCCAGTTAAAGAGAGACCATTGACATTCTAGAGATAACTGTATGCAAACATTTAAAACATTTGAGAGAATACAGCATACCAGGGAGACTACTATTATGTCTATCAGGAGGATATTACCAAGAGCTTGGAGTATGCTCCTTAGCTAGGGTCCCCACAAACCACACTGACTAAAAGCAAATAGATAAAAGAATAAACTAGATAAAGAATCTGCTCACTTTAAATAATCTCTTTGTTAATCCTCTACAACTGAATCTCTATAATACCCGATGGGATGTATTTCTCCATGGGCAATAAAAAGTGACAGCAGTTGCACAGATACTTCTTTGTTCAGCCAGTAAGTCATCTAGAGCAATTTAGTATAACTTTCCCAAGAGAATTTGCAGTGTGTTGTGTAACCGTAGCCTTTACAGTAGAATCTGCTATGGAGCCTATAATGTGGGATAAATTTCTAATCATTGCCTCATTTACTGTAAACCATGGAAAAAAGAGCTTAACAAATGATGCCCTTCTCAAACAGTAAAGACCTCCTGGCAGTGTTCTCTTTAACCCACGATGAAGGTTAAGAGGAGTGGAAAAATATTCTGTTTCTGATTGAGTATGAGCTAACATGTGTACCATTAAAATTTCTCACCTATATTGGGCTTCCATCTTCCATCTATTAAGGCATAAGGTTATTCACATATTGGGCTGATTGCAAAATTCTTCACAAATAAAAGTACACCCCATGAGTGCGCACAATGAACCCCCTTTTCACTTCTATCATTCATAGAGGCATAAGCAAGGGAAAAATGAAAGATAAGAATCTCATAATAGTGGAGAAGTCTTGATCTATACTCTTGGGAAAAAGCTGTCCACATCAAGGATGCTGTCTTATTTTGTGGAGAAACGTCCCTGGTTAACTTTATCTTAAGTTTTCCAATGGGTATACAGTTCCTAGAGTGCAGAGAGACCCTTCTGGGTTGAAAGGTTATGAACCCAAGGTTCAGGATCCCAAAGTTTTGCTGCAGTGTGCATGGCAAGGACAGTCTTTCTCTGATGTTCTCAGAAGATCTAATCTTTGGTTTCTAGATTGTGAAAGGGTTGATTTTCCTCAGCCAGTGGACCATGAAAAGCTTTCTTTACCCGGTGGAAATGCACTTTGGTTTAATGAGCTACTGTTACAACAGCCCTCTTGCAGGGAAAGCTTTTATACAACCAGAAAACATGAATTGAAAATGATAACTGAATAAAATCTCTCCATAAATGCTTACATGGCCCATCAGGTAGTGGAACGTACCTGACATTTTGATCGTCTTCTCAGGCATATGGGTTTGATAAACCAAGCATTGGTCATAAACTATTTCGGTAATTTAGAAGTCACCACACCAATATATAATCTTAATTCAGATAATTTAATCTTTTTCTTAATAAGCCGTGGAATGCACAGCTTCTAATAACAAAAACTTAAAGGACTCAAGAAGGACAAGCGGCCATCCTGGTTCTCCCTGAGTTTATGCTTAATGCTGGATTAATGTCCTCTTGAATGCCAGTTGTTTCTCCAATTAAGGTGCATAACTCTGACAACTGATGGATTATTGCAGGTAATTTGACTTAGACCATGGAGTTCATTCAAATTGTATATCTAAACAATTTTTTGTACTGGCTAATTTAGTGTGAAAATCTGGCAAATTATTTTCTTGGTATTCAATTAATTTTTGTCCTCCGTGGGTTAGCCATTTTATAAACCAGTCAGCCTCTTCATTAAAGTTGCAGGAATTCTTGCCCAGTCCAAATAATATGATTCTAAAATTATGAGAAACCTGTATTCAAGAGTGCTTTTCAGGGTCCTTCGTATCCTTTCATGAACCTCCTTAAAGACATCGTATTCTAGGATTTTGCATGCTTGTGAAGTTTTCAGAAACTGCATCAGAATTAAGCAATTAACTGTGGAAATGACTTTAAATAGTTATAGGTGAAGACACAATTGACAAGGAAATTTGGTTATTTCTGTGGTTTGTGAAAACGTAACATAGGCCGGGCATGGTGGCTCACGCCTGTAATACCAGCACTTTGGGAGGCTGAGGCTGGCAGATCACAAAGTCAGGAGATCGAGATCATCCTGGCCAACATGGTGAAACCCTAGCTCTACTAAAAATACAAAAACTAGCCGAGCATGGTGGCGTGTGCCTGTAGTCCCAGCTACTCAGGAGACTGAGGCAGGGGAATCACTGGAACCCAGGAGACAGGGATTGTAGTGCACCGAGATTGCACCACTGCACTCCAGCCGGGGTGACAGAGCAAGACTCCATCACAAAAACAAAACAAAACAAAACAAAACATAAACATAATTTTGAATGATAGTACCCAGACATATTAGAATTTTGAAACATATTAATAACATTCATTAAAATATAAAATTAAAATATAATTAAAATTCATTAAAATATAAAAAAGAACGTTAAACATAATTTTTTCTTCATATTAAGTTACAATGCTTCCCATGTAACTTAATATGTCAAAAATCCTGTGTACCTCTCTTTTGGATGCTTCAGGGTCCCTCCGTAGCATCTCAAAGTTTGAGGTCATAAAAGACTTAATTTTGGAGCTGAAATTTGGGGAGCCTGTCAACTATTTCAAAGGGTTACAATATGACCAAAATAGGATCACAGGTCATCCTAAAACAACAGTCATTTATTTAGCCAAAGTGATAAGTAAAAGATTCTTAAAAGTAAAAACCTGTACTCTCTGATAAAGAAGACTGTTTTCCAAACAATAAAAAGACCTAAGACAGCACAAAACAGAATTTGTTTCTTCTACTTTCTTTTCCCTTTTTCCCCCTTTCTGCAGTTTACTCAAAAGGTTAACAAAAATATTTTGCTGTGTATTATTAATACTACATAAAATTTTTGTTCAAAAGTTAAAACCAACTTTTACTTTTGTATTAGTGTATTATCAACACTAAAATTAATTTTAATAAAATGTCATAAATTTATGAATTCTGTCATCTTTTAACCACACAAGATTTCCATAAACCTTTCATTTTACATTTTCCCCGACTTGTTTTATCTATTTTTCTTTTACCCCTTCAGTTTGAAGCCTTTATGTAACTTTAAACCAGACAAAATTTTTAACACATATATTTATGTCTTTATAATTTTTTTCATTAAATGCATATTTTACTTTTGCTTATACACTTTGTATACAGAATTGCTTTCTTCATATCTAGTAGTTTTTAACTCTTAGTAACCCTAATTTCTAGTGAAAACCCTAGAAAGTAATTTTTAACTCTTTTATATCAGTATTTGTAGATAAAAATCATTTTATAATTTTTTAGAAAGATACTTCTTCAAATTATTGTTTATTAGCAGATGTGAATATATTTAGTTTTTCTATACCATGTAAAAATAACATGTCAATACATATAGGCTTAAACTCATGATTAATAATTGATATTTCAGTATTTTCACCTACAGATGACTTAGACATTTTATGATGATCAATTACTTAATTTGACATAACATGACTCTAAGATTTTAAATTACTGAAAAGCATTTTGAAAGTATGACACAGCCTCCCCAATATCTTCCCCCACTCATTCTAGTTCCGAAGTAGCCACATGGCACCAAGGAGGACTATGAAGTTCAGGGCCTGTCTGAGCCCATCAGGGCAGAAGACAAGGCTATACCTGAAGGACTATACTGGAGGATACAACCCCTCCCTAAATAGCCAGGAGGCAAAACAGAGAAAGCAGAGGAAGAAAAGGCCATATTGGACTTGATTCTGGCTTGCAGCTGCTGGTCTAGGCACTAAGAACATATCACGAGACCTCATGATGGCAACCTAAATCCAGACTCTAAACCAAAGGCATAAGCTCACAGTCAAATCAAGCAAGTGTCTAATTATATTTAGCTGATAATTTCGAAGTCATTTATATTTTACTAACAACTTGAAAACTAACTTTTCCAAATATTATCACAGACACATAATGCACATAGACATACAAACACAAGGAAGCAGATGTTATAGCTTTCATAAAGGATATTCATTTGTCAGCTTTTAAATAGTGTTTCTTCCCCATTTGATCTATCAATCTTCCAGTTACCTGTTTCATTGTTCTAAGGACTTGTTAACTAGGCAATAGATTTCATTTCTAAAGGGACAAATCTTAGGTAGAACAAAAACAAATTTCTATTTCATTAGCATAGAGCTAAGATTTTACGCCTAAATATTGTATCATCATTTGCTCAAACCGGGGGAAAAAACTGCTCAAATAAAAGTTTACTTAAGACAAGATGGCCAGAAAAGTACCTTAAACAAAGGTATGACTTATTTTGTAAATCTAGAAGGATAGTAAGTATTTCTAATGTGCATAGGCTGACATTCTTAAAAATGGATATTTCCCTTTTAGATTTAAATTTCTTTTACAAAAGAGTCTCAAGATAGCCAATTAAATCCCAGAAAGGTGTATTTTAGTCAAAAGGGTGTTCTTTTCAACTTAGCTACCATTTCGTAGCTAAAATTATTCAGTTCAGGGCGAAGCCCCTAAGGAACAGGGCAAAGAAAGCATTTTCTATGCCTGGCCTCTGCATCAATACACCTAAAAAAGAAACAAGCCTATTATATCTGAGTGCCTACCTTTTATAAACACTTTATATAAGATAGCTTCCTTTCCACCTCTGGATTGGAAAAGTATCTACGCCAAAATGTTAGCAGATTTAATTTTTCTTATCAGTTAGTCACTGACGCTTTTTATTTATCTTTTATAAAGTCTTTAAATAAAAAATACTGAAATCTTTTTAGAAGCTTCTGCATGTCGGTAGGCATCCCTAGATGAGACTAATTTGGGAGTCCTTATTTTCAAATGCACTTCTGCAGTGCAGTATTGTTAATTTGGAATGTTCCACTGTAACTTCTCTTTAGAAGATTTTGCCATTTCTGTAAGAATTTGTTGCTTCCAGGGCCTAATATATATGCATGTGTAAGCTGGAAGTTATTCAGTTCTTCAGAAACTAAGGATTCCATTTTTATCTCAAATAATATTTGGCACTCAGGTCCCCTTGATCAATGTAGCCAATGATTTTTTCCCCTACCTAAGCATGTAAGAAAAATGAAACAAAGGAGGTAGAACACAAAAATCCCTATGAATTTCCAGAAGCCGTTATACTTCCTGCAATACTGCCATTTACTACCAGTTTCTTTCTGACCCAGTCAGACATAAGAGGCCTCTAACTGGATTCAAGTCAGGTAGTTATCAGATCCAATCTGATCCTGGACCCAGTCAAGATTCTGTCACAACTGCCTAACCCAGTTTGGATCAGAAATATGCTCAAAGAAACTTGGGGAGCTCAAAACCCAAATCTGTTGAGCGTTACAATCCAAGAGAAAACTTACCATGATCCTCAGTTGCCCTGAGGGAGCAATGGATACAATGATAGCTTGTTTGGTCACTCAGCACTCCTGGGGGTTGTTAGAAGCTCTGCTTTGGATTCTACTTTTGACACCACCTGTTAAAACAAAAACTTTAGCCAAATTAAATTTAAAAGAGTTTAATTGATCAAAGAACAATTCATAAATTGGGTAGTCTCCAAGGCCAGAGTAGGCTCAGAGACTCCAGTGCAGTCACATGGTGGCAGACTTATGAACAGAAAAAGGAAAGTGAGGGACAGAAAATAGAGGTGAGGTACAAAAAACAACTGAATTGGTTACAGCTTGGCATCTGCCTTATTTGAACATTGTTTGAAGAGTTGGCCGCCTTTGACAGTCCAAAACTCCGGGATTGGCATAAGAGAAGGCTACAGTCTGTTTACAACTCAATTTAGGATAGTTTACAATGTGCAGAGAAACCCTTAGGCTGAACTTAAAATATGTAAGTGGACAGCTGTAGGCTAAACTTAACACCTATATGACTACATTCACTTCAGACACCAACTGCAAATTTCAGAGTTCTCAGGCCATCTGTACTTCTGTCAATTGGCTACTAATTTGGGGGCTCCCACTACCCTGTCAGGTTTGATAATTTGCTGGAATGACTCCTAGAACTCAACAAAGTTCTATACATATAATCATAGTTTTATTGTAAATAATACAAATCCGGACCAGTCAAAAGAAGAGATGGACAGTATGAGGTCTGGGAAGGTCCTAGATGCCAAGTTTCCTTGTCCTCAGGCTATATCACCTTCTTGGCTCATCAGTGTATATTACTAACCCAGAAGCTCATTCAATCTTTAGGTGTTCAGAGTTTTTGTTGGGGCCTTTCCATAGAAGCACTATTGACTGAATCATTGGCCATGTGATTGGACCCAATCTCCAGCCCCTTTCTCCTCCTTGGGATTGGGCTGGATCAAAGTTTCAGTCCTGTAAATGGGTGATTGGTCTTTCCAGCAAGGGCAGCCCCATTCTTGAAACTATTCAAGGGCCCACTATGCATCATCTCATTAGCACAAAGTCAGACAAATTTCCAGGGGCCATGATTAAAAACAAAGACATTCCCTACCACTTGGGAAATTCCAAGGGTTTAGAGTCTCCCTCCTAGGAACCAAAGACCAGCAAAATTCCTTATTATACATCATTCAGGTTACATTACAGAACAGAGTACCAAGAAATACACTATTTTCTGGGGTTTCTCAGAAAAGTGCTCTCTCATTTCCTACTCCATCACCCCAGTCACTTCCCACTTAACTTTTTGGTTAAAGAGGGATACTCTAGCGGCGCCTACCTTCCAGGCACACCTGTAAGGAGAGGCATGGGACTTCACCTTCCTAACTTTGTCTACTAAGTGACTAAGCTTGGTGTTTATATTAAACTCTTTCCTTACTGCAATGCCATGGTCTCAAAGAATTGGTTTCATCTATGCTGAGGGCAGGATGAACTTGTTAGGGGATTACAATACTGAAATGGTAGATGTGGCTATAAGATTTGAGATTCTGTCTCTTTAAAGAAGCTACTCACATTCAGTGTGTTGCAACCACCTCAGTTCTAAACACAGTGAAGACAATCCCCACTTAATTGGTCTCACCTTGGTTTTTATTGATAGGAAAAAAGAAGAATAACTATATGCATGGCTAATCCCTTGGAAATCTAAACCAGCAGAAGGTTGATCATCAGTTAATATTTTTGTTTGTTTTTCTAAAAGGTAATTCATTATAAGGGGCATTCTAGTATCGTTCTTAAGTAACTGGTAAATTCTTTTAAATTAAGTAACTTTTAATTAACTTTTTAATTAAGTAATTAAGTAACTTTTTAATTAAGTAACTAAGTAATTAAGTAAATTTTAATTAATTAAGTAACTGGTAAATTATTTCAATTCAAAATTTATTGTGAAATTTTTCAGAACTCTTACTTTTCTTATTAAAACAGTGGAGGTGGTTAAATTCAGGGTTTCTATTGTGATATATTCTATTTCCTTCTCATTCCAGATTATGGGTTAATTGTCTAGTTGCCTATACTTTTCTATATAGAGGAAGATATGAAATCATAATTTCACTAGCTCTGCCAAGTCATAATGGAATCTAGATTTTTTGCTATTTGGGTGGGAAATTTTAGCCTGAAGTCCTCCTGAATTTTCAGTAGCAGTGATTTGGGATCAGTCATCAAGTTTCTCCACAGGACTGTCTTTAGGGTGCTGAGACAATCTCACTCCAGAGTAGGAGACCTATTTGGGTTCCCCTTGCTGAGCTAAGCTGCTCTGTCTCATCAGGTACATTAACAGGCGTGCTAATGCCAATGCTTTTTATCTAGTAATTAAAAAGTGTAAATAAAATAAAAAAAATTTAAAAAAGAAATACAATATCTAACTTAAAAAATAACAAAACGTTCAGTTTTATTTTTATTAGTATTTGCATTAGAAGTATGATTCACTATGAGTACTTTAAAACTTAGATACAGCCACTGGATGCTAAAGGTTCACCTGTGACCACAAACCTAGAGCTCCTAGCAAGAAAAAATGTATAGAAAGGACAGAACTGGAAGCTGAGAACCTCTGGAGAATTCATGGTTGAAGGGTCACTGGCATTGAAAACTGAGACTCTTTACTAAAACTCTTTCCTATTAGGGAAGAGCCTCAATTAAGACAGGCATATGATATCTGAAAGAAAGAAACCAAGTGTATTTAGGAAAAAGCAGAGTTAGCTGATCCATCAGTCAAGCTAGCCTTCTGGAAAATTACAGTCCACATATTAGGTAAGGAGCATGTCTTCTCATGTAAAAGGCAACTTGAGACTAACCAAGGCTGACTATAATGCAAATGCAAAAAAAGGTTTACAAACATATTGCTGGATGATACAAGATTATGGCCTAGAAAAGTGACTACACTTTGTTACTAGGCAAAAAGACAAAGGTATCAGTTGTTAATCAAGAGGGTGGGATTTAGGTTAAGAGAGAGACAAACAGCATGTAATTAACTTTATAATTACTCAATTTGTTTAAATTATTTTATATCCACTTCTGTTTGACAGTTTTTAACTGTACTTAGAACTGAAAATAGAATTATAAATTTTTTAGAAGGTTAATGGAAATTAATATATAGTCTTTTAGAAAATTTGAAAGAATATAGAAAAGAATAAAAAACCAAAATTCACCTTCAATTTATCTTTATGGATAAATGCTATTAGCAAAATATTTACATATAAATATAGTTTGGACAAGAATAGGGTCATATTTTACATGTTCCTTTGTAGTTTATTATTTTTACTTGATATAGCCTGGATTTTCTGTGGACCAACAGATAAAGAAGCTATGCATAATTACTTTAATACCTGTCTTTTATCCCATTATATATCTGTATCTAAATACTTTTTTAAAAATGTTGTTCTTAAAATTATCAGTGTCTGTAATTCTAATCATTCTATTCTTGGTTTCCACTCCTTACCCACAGATGCGAGTGGTTGGGAATCAAGCCTACTTCTTGCTTAAGGCCAACGTGGATATTTATCAGAGTCCCTTTTTTTAATTTTCTTTCTTTATTTTTTTATCAGCTATATGGCTTAAAAGATGATCTCAGGCTGGGTGCGGTGGCTCACGCCTGTAATCCCAGCACTTTGGGAGGCTGAGTCAGGTGGATCACCTGAGGTGAGGAATTCGAGACCAGCATGGCCAACATGGTGAAACCCCACCTCCCTAAAAATACAAAAACCAGCCTGGTGTAGTGGCAAGTGCCTGTAATCTCAGCTACTCAGGAAGCTGAGGTAGGAGAATCGCTTGAACCTGGGAGTCGGAAGTTGCAGCGAGCCGAGTTCATGCCAGTGCACTCCAACCTGGGCAACAGAGTGAGACAGCAATAAGAAAAAGAAAAAAAGAAAAGAAAAAAAGAAGATGATCTCTTCCTATTGTGAAAATATAGGAAGACAATGGTTGATTAGTTGGACATTGTTATGAACAATAATTGCTAAATGAGAAAACCAACAACAAGGCAACGAGGAATTATATTTAAGAATAATAAAACACTGAAGTTGTATATATTCCTGAAGGGATCCTTGAATAGAAAGAGAAATATTCTGAGAAAGTTTATAAAAACACTCAACTATGGGGAAAACAAAATTTAAAGTATACATGACTTCTTACAATTAAGGACTGGCTAAAAAAAGAGTCAACAGCTACTTGAATTTTCCTAATTTGGCTCGATTTGCATCATCTGTTGGAGTATACTAATTGGAATTATTAATATTTTTATTTAGTTGTATTCACAAAGAAATGTATTTCTGATTAGTACAAATTTTAAAAGTAAGAAAGGAAAAATATATTTCACTTACTTACCAAGTTAATGCCTTAGAGCTTGATGATTCAGACCATAAATCAATTCTTATAGCAATATTTATCTCAAGAACATGCTATATAATCCTATACAAAATATCTATGGAAAAATAAACACACTTCAATTGTAGTGTATAATTGTCAATAACTTTTATTGCTGTTTTATCTTAAAAGTTTATGGCATCCATGAACATAGCTGGTAGAGAAACTCTCCTAATTTAATGAATGCTTTCTTTGCAATCACTGCGAGTACATTTTAAATTGTTAATAAATGTCACACAGACAATTCACTAGAAGTCCTCTTTCAGAATAAGATTGCCATATATTAATCTGCAGTGAGTTTACCACATTTTGCCTGAATCTTTAAGATAATTCTCATACGGTGTTACCTATCAGATAATATTAGTATTTTTATCATCAAGTAAAGGTTTTTATCTTGTAAACAAATAACAATACTCAGGAAAACATGAAATACTCTTCCAAAACCTTTCCATTTTTCATTAATGAAGGAGAAAGGCCCCTAGCAAACTGACCCCATTGCCTCTTGGTTGTAGCATTAACACAATTACATAGGAATGCAGAGAAACATGAAATCTATGAAGTGTAAACTTGTCAACAAGGCCTGTTTATCAAATGCTGCAGAGCATCCATGTGGCCAAATATATTGCCAGGATGCTGAATGGCTCCATTCTTCTCTTTAGGTAGACAGCATTAGGAGGCGTTTCTGTGGAGGACAAGATTTCCTGCAGTGGATTTTTGCCTGATGATCATCTGTTACCTCTTCCCCCTTCATTATGATAGTTAGTGTTCATCCAGGAGTCTAGTTCTTGCCCATGCGGCACGGAAGCTTTAGGGGAATTCTATCCCTTCCCTAGTTTTATGGGTGGACCTGATTGGTTGAAGGGCAACATATTCCTTTTCGCAGTGAGTAATTCAGAAAATCAAGCTTTGGCTATTCAAAACATGACATTTCCCTTGGCCAAAGGAATTGATTCATGACTAGGCATGTGACCCAATTCAGGCAAATGGGAAGGAGGAGGCGGCCTTCTGGGTTTTCTTGGAATGCAGTTTCTGCGTACTTAAGGGAGAGGCACCAGAAGACAGACTTGCTTTTCCTGTTACTGCCATTACCTGTAGCGATAAGGCCTGGAACTCTGCACCCATTTTCCTCCTCTGAGAGAAGTCAGCAGGGAGATGAAACAACATATAAAGAAAGGCCTCACTGAAAGAACACAAAGAAATTAAGCAGATGCGAAGTTAAGCCAACCTTGAAAACCTCCCTCTCTCTGAACTTCCGCTTACATGAATACACAAATTGTGTACTTGTAAACCAATCTGAACCAGGTTTAACACTATTTGTAGACAAAAAATTTCTTATATATTACAAAACTATTTTCCCTAGAATGTGGCATCTTATTTAATATAATGCCCTCTTCAGAGGCATTGTCATATTTTCCATGAAGATTCTTCTTCAATGTGAATAGGTAATCATATAAAACTTTCAGAATGTTCCCCCCTCAGGTGATACTATAGGACTTTGAAGAATTCATACATGTCTCGGTTGTTTTCAGTAACTGTTGTAAAATCATGAAAGGATGCTAGTCTTCAGTGGGTTTGCATGGAATATGATGAACAGATTGATTTCTTTTCCTATTACATTATCCTGATAAATCCGGGGCACCCATGTGTCTCCTTCCCTATAGAAAAATCACATAAAAAATCCCTAAACAATGCCTAGGACACAGTAGGAACCCAAGAATTGTTTTTGAGGGTATGAATAAAAGAATAGATGAATGAATATGCACATCATTTATGTACAAATACAATCCCATCAACCTGAAAGAATAAAAGAATAATAAAAGAATAATTTGCTTATAGTTTATCTCTTTAAAGGGACTGACTCTAGGGTTTTACACAATGCACCATGAAGAAAACTTTCCAGAAATCATAAACTTTCCACAAACTTTCATACAAGCAACAGCAGCTAAAGATCTCTCTGGTTTTCTCAGGGTTAGTTGACTCATTTCCTTTTCTCCTCTTACTCTCCTTACAGCCTGTTCTAGTACACCACTTTCTAGTCATAAGTGTCCACTGGGATTCATACTCTTGACACCCTGACGTGCCCGGCTTCCTAAGATGGTTGGAGGATCAAGTGACTCCATGTTCAATGACGCACATTTTTTTTTTTTGCTTACGCTGAATACTTTCTCATATAAAATACTCACCGTGCACTTCTGGTGAATACAATTCTCTACCTCATTTCAATGTTTCATTATTTATAGCTTTGAGATCTTCCACATCAAGAGGAAGGATATACACTTGTGTAGCCTTGGGACTTCTTTTATTTAGAATCATTTTCCTCACCCTCTTCTTTACTCCTTCTTCTAGGATGAGCATAATTCCACTTGGAAACCCTGGAGATAGTGTCAGGATCAGACTATAGCCTTCAGATTTCCATGTGCAAATCTTAGAGATGAGGGATAGGGAAAACCTGGAGATTTAAGCTCTTTTCTTCCAAGGTTTATATCTCTGGTTGTGGTAGAAAAAGATGCTTTGGATCAATAAGAAACTAAATTTACATCTTTGTCACTACCAAAGTAATGCTGTGGGAAGTCACATTGGAGTCTGAAAAATGCAAGAGGATGAGAGGACAAACGAGGGCAGTGATCTGGCATATGCACCACTGTATCATATATATTAGCAGTAATTCTGTGGGAAGTCTTCAAATGAGACTGGGTACTTATTCTCATGCACTGGGACCTGCTTGTTGGACGTACGTCTCTAAGGCATAGACTTGCATTACTTCCCGTTTCCTAAGACACCTTGGTGTCTCAGGCCTGGTTTCCATTTGTCAATTTTTGTCCCTGATGTCTGCTTAATTCAACTCCTTTACTTCCTCTCCCTGGTTAACTTTACCATCAGTGAGGATTTGGAGGCCTCTTTAAGGTGACCATGCAATTGTTTATCAGTTTCTGTCTGTAAATCACCTTTATGTGAACTGAACTTCTGAGCCTACACATCTCTTTCTACTGCGTTGGAGAAGAGAGCTTACTAGAATGGTTTTTCTACCCTGAATGTGAAATTAGAGTATATTTTTCACACTCCCTGCACAAGTCTGTAAATCCGTGTTCCTGAACATCTGGCTACGCACTCCTTTTAGGACAGGGGAAACAATCCTGCACAGAGATAACCAACTTCATGATTTTGAATTCACATAAACTCTCAGTGCACGGCCTTTTACATAAAAGTGGCAGCTCTTTTTGACCTTTGAATCTGTCCATAATGTTTCTATGACACATTACAACACAGTTCAAGTTCTTGTCTCTTGTTGTGGCTTAGTACTATACATGCATTTCTCCAGTTTATAGTTGCACTTAGCCCATAGCACAAGATTTAAGGTCTGCCTAATTCTTTTTTTTTTTGAGACGGAGTTTCACTGTCTCCCAGGCTGGAGTGCAGTGGCAGATCTCGGTTCACTGCAACCTCTGCCTACTGGGTTCAGGCCATTCTCCTGCCTCAGCCTCCCTAGTAGCTGGGACTACAGGCACCCGCCACCATGCCTGGTTAATTTTTTGTATTTTTGGTAGAGACGGGGTTTCGCCGTGTTAGCCAAGATGGTCTCGATCTCCTGACCTCGTGATCGGCCCGTCTCGGCCTCCTAAAGTGCTGGGATTACAGGCGTGAGCCACTGCGCCCGGCCAGGTCTGCCTAATTCCCGATTCTGATTTGTGATCAAACCTAAGGGATCTGGTTTAGCCGGTGGAGGCGAATGGAAAGCTGTAAAAACCTAAGCCCCTCAGAAATTGATCTCCTCTCACTATCCAATTGCTACAGAAGCCAGGTAACCATGGAAAGAATTAGATAATCAAAACTCCAGTTTGACGATTCCATGAGGAAGTTTTTCTAGGTTTCTACAGTTAGTAAACTCGTGCACCACTGCCTCTGTTTGGTTCTCTGAGTAGTTCTGTAATTCTGACAGCATCCCCCGAAGTTGTAACCCCAGTTTCAGAGCCATCTCTGTATCATTATGGATTTCTACTATTATCCCAATAATCATTATCATTGGAACTTACCTGGCCCTCATTCCTTTGTTATATCATCCCCATATTATCCCACCAATTTGACGGTCATGTTGAAAACATACTCTTGGAATGTCTGATAATTTTATTTTATTGTTTCTGGACCCTGGCTGCCTGGTCCCTACTACAGACCAATTGAATCAGTATCTTTCAGAATGACATTTTGATACACTTATTTTTTGAAATTTTCTCATGACTCTAATATAACCAAGTTTAAGGACACTTATTTTAATTCAAAGCACAGCAGAGTGAGATGAAGGAATTTAGGTCTAAAATCCTTGATAATTCCTCCCACCCCAGTATGACACAAACACACACACACACAAAATATATATTTATATATTATATATATACTATAATACATAAATATATAAATATATCATACATTATATATAAATATATAATACATAATATATAAATATATAATTATGCATAAATATATATAATTATATATAAATACATATTATATAATTATATAACATAACTATATATAACATATAATTATACATTATATATGTGCTCAATTCTAATGTAAATAAACCTGGGGCTGATTCTGGCTGAAATTATGTATAAAGAAGAAAAACACCACAAATGGAAAATACAACGTTTATCATTCCAGTTGGTTTTCTCTTAAGAGGCTGCCTTTGGTTATACATGATGTATCCTACAGAAAGTTCCCTAGAATTTTTTTCTAGATGTTATTTCCTTTTTCCAAAATTTTGTATTCACATAAACCACAAAGAAAAAAATTCTTTTATACTCTTTCATTTAGGCACTCTTTGTCATTGTTTCTCCTGATTCAATTCCCCTCTAATTCTTCCCTCTCCAGGTGTCTAGCTACGCTGGGTGCCTGGGAGAACTGAAAAGACCATGTGACACCAGGCTTCCTGATGCAGGCAGCCATGGAAAAGTGGAATTTTTAATTTTTGTGTGTGTGATACCGTGTCCGGAATTGGTGAGTTCTTGGTCTCACTGACTTCAAGAATGAAGACACGGACCCTTGCGGTATTACAGTTCTTAAAGATGGTGTGTCCGGAGTTTGTTCATTCAGACGTTCAGATGTGTCTGGAGCTTCCTCCTTCTGGGGGCTTGACAGTCTCGCTGTTAGGAGTGAAACTGCAGAGCTTTGTGATATTACAGCTCTTAAAAAGACAGCGCGTGGGCAGTTGTTTGTTTTTCCCCGTGGGTCTGTGGTCTCGCTGGCTTCAGGAGTGAAAGCTGCAGACCTTTGCGATGAGTGTTACAGCTCTTACAAGCGGGGTGGACCCAAAGCGTGAACAGCAGCAAGACTTATTGCAAAGAGCAAAAGAACAAAGCCTCCACAGCAAGGCAAGGGAGGTCAAGGGCTTGCAATGGCTGGCTCTGGCAGCCTGCTTTTATTCCCTTATCTGGCCCCACTCAGATCCTGCTGATTGGTCCATTTTACAGAGAGCTGATTGGACCATTTTGACAGGGTGCTGATTGGTGCATTTATAATCCGCTAGCTAGACATAAAAGTTCTCCAAGTCCCCACTAGGTTAGCTAGATACAGAGTAGTGATTGGTGTATTTACAAACCTTGAACTAGACACAGGGCACTGATTGGTGTATTTACAATCCTTTAGCTAGACAGAAAAGGTCTCCACCTCCTCACTAGGTTAGCTAAATACAGAGTACCAATTAGTGTATTTACAAATCTTGAGCTAGACACAGAGTGCTGATTGTTGTAGTTACAAACCCTGAGCTAGACACAGAGTACTGATTGGTGTATTTACAATCCTTGAGCTAGACATAGAGTGCTAGAGGGAAAAGTTCTCCAAGTCCCCACTAGGTTAGCTGGATACAGAGTACCAACTGGTGTATTTACAAACCCTGAGCTAGACACAGAGTGCTGAGTGGTGTATTTACAATCCCTTAGGTAGATATAAAAGTTCTCCAAGTCTCCACTAGATTCAGGAGCCCAGCTGGCTTCACCTAGTGGATCCTGCACCAGGGCTGTCAGAGAGCTGGCTGCCAGTCCCGTGCAGTGCACCCCTACTTCTCAGCCCCCTGGGCTGTTGATGGGACCCAGGGCTGCCGAGCAGGAAGCAGCCCTCCTGGGGGGAGGCTTAGGCCATGCAGGAGCCCACCGCGGAGTGGGAGCAGGGGTGGGGCGGTTCAGGCATGGCAGGCTGCAGGTCCGGACCCCTGCCCCACGGAGAGGCAGCTGAGGCTCAGGAAGAATTCGAGCGCAGTGCATGCGGGCAGGCAGTGCTGGGGGAGCTGGCACACCCAGGTGCTAAGCTCCTCACTGCCCTGGGCCTGTGGCACGGGTCCGCCACTCCGTGTGCTGGGCCCACGGAGCCAGCGCCCGCAACCGCAGGGAGTCACGCTGGCCCACAAGCGCAGGGCGCAGCCCGGGTTTCCGCCAGCGCCTCTCTCTCCACACCTCCCAGCAAGCAGAGGGAGGCGGCTCCTATCTCGGTCAGCCCAGAGAGGGGTTCCCACAGTGCCATAGTGGGCTAAAGGGCTCCCCAAGCACGGCCAGAGTGGGCACCGAGGCCGAAGAGGCGCCCAGAGTGAGGGCTGCTAGCATGTTGTCACCTCTCAATACAAAAGTATCACACACACAAAAGGCTTCAAAAGCTTTGCTGTTGAGCCCTATGGAAAGACTCAGAATTAAGGTATATGCTAAAACAATGGAGTAAAGCAGCATAATCATTTTGAGACATATATTTTCACAACCAAAGAGTAAATTGCTAATACTGCCACTTAATTTACAACTGCCAGGTTGAGCTGGAACAAAAAGCATATGGGGTGTGTAGTTAAATTTGAATTCCAGATAAACATAGACTATTTCTTAGTATATGTATGTCCCATGCCATATTTGGGACCTACTTATACTAAAAATTGATTTGTTATTCATCTGAAATTCAAATTTAACAGTTTTTTTTTTTTTTTTTTTTTGGAAAAACGTTTAAGTTCAGGGCTACATGTGCAGGTTTGTTTCATGGGTAAATGTGTGTCATGGGGGTTTGTTCTGCAGATTAGTATCCATTAGTTATGTTTCCTGATCCTCTCCCTCCTCCCACTTTCCACCCTCCAATAGGACCCAGTGTGTGTTGTTCCCCTCTATGTGACCACGTCTTCTCATCATTTAGCTCCCACTTGTAAGTGGGAACATGCAGTATTTAGTTTTCTTTTCCTGTGTTAGTTTGCTAAGGATGATGGCACCCAACTCCATCCATGTCCCTGCAAAGGACATGATCTTGTTCTTTTTTATGGCTGCATAGTATTCCATGGTGTGTGTGTGTGTGTGTGTGTGTGTGTGTGTGTACATATATCTATATATATCTCACATTTTATTTTTCTAGCCCGTCATTGATGGACATTTAGGTTGATTCCATGCCTTTGTTATTGTGAATAGTGTTGCAATGAACATGTGCATGGACATGTCTTTATAATAGAACAATTTATATTCTTTTGGGTATATATATCCAGTAATGGGATTGCTGGGTTGAGTGGTATTTCTGTCTTTAGGTCTTTGAGGGATCACCACACTGTCTTCCATAATGGATGAACTAATTTAAACTCCTACCTTTCTAGGTAGGTTACCTAAACTCAATTCTGAAAAATCAGTTTCTCTCTTTTCCTTTGGGTTGCTCTCATAGATATTAATGCTGATATATAACCTCTAGCTCAGTGATTCTCAAAGTGTGGTCCCTGGGAACTTTTTACAAATGCAAATTCTCAGGTTCCATCTCAGAACTGTTAACAAAAACTTGATTCAGGAATTATTTTATTTTAACAAACCCTCTAGGTGCTTCTGATACATGCTCAGATTTGAGAACCACTAATCTATCTAAACCTGGGTTGCCTTTCTACCAGTACAATTAACTTCTACAAGTCTACATCCCAAAGGAGCCAAGTTAAAATAAAATAGGATGAGTGTGGAATTCTAACAACTTGAACTATGAAAGAAGTACTCTCAGTATTTGTCTAAATAAATTATATAATGGGAAAACTTCAAATAGTTAAAAATTCCTCTTTTTATAGCAATCACCACAAAACTAGCACTCATAATTGAGTACAGCTGTTTTATTATGACTGTCATTGTCATTCTGTATGAGCATAATTCACATTGTTTGGTGAATGGTGTGGAATCACTCAGTCCATGAACTTGTCTTCATCATATACTCAATAGTGAAATATAGCAAAAAACATTTGACTCTAATATATGCCTTGCTTGAGTTAATGAGGACCTTTACTCCTTACCTCTTTTTTTTTGGACAGGATTTTGCTGTCACCAAAACTGAAATGCAGTGGCATGATTGTAACTCACTGCAGCCGCAAACTCCTGGGCTCAAGTGATCCTCCAACCTCAGCCTTTAGAGTAGCTGGGACTATAGGCATACACCACCATGGATGGCTAATTTTTTAAAAACCTTTTATTTGTGGAGATGGGGGGGGTCTCAATATTTTGCCCAGCCTGGTCTCAAACTCCTGCTTCAGCCTCCCAAAGTGTTGGGCTTGCAGGTGTGAGCCACCTCTCCTAGCTCCTTGCCTCTTAATACCTGAGTTCCACGGAGAAACACCACAGTCCGTCCCAAATTATGATTTCATTTTCACAAGGAAAAAATGAATAGTTGAAAATTAACATGATAGTTTAAATAAAATGCTGACTTTAATAGAGTAGGGTTTAAAAAAAAAACTATATCAAATTATGTCACATGAAACTGATGTTATTTTATTTTATATTTATTTATTTATTTATTTATTTATTTATTTATTTATTTTTCTTTTTGGCATCCCTGGGTGGGCACAGATTTATTTTGTTTTGTTCAATTCTTCTTACAAAGCAAGTACTCTGGGAAACTCAAAGACTCACTACATATCATGGAGTCAGAGGAGGGTGTAATTTGATTCACTGTTTAAATTGCATTTTATATAAACGGATCTCCTTTGTAGACACACACACACAAACCAATGTGAAGGGGGTTTTAACTACAAACCAGAGCCTGAAATAGTGTGTTCTGAATTCGAAGAAATGACAGCTTCCTTTTGGGAAATATCATGATTTTTGAGAAAGAATGCCAGAACTTATTCTACTGTAATTTAGATGACAAGAACAGGCAAGCTTCATAATTTGGTCTCTGAGTATCTCCATCTGTAAAAATTAGCAGAATGAGATATTTGCCATGTATTTCATAAACAAATTATTAAGATAAGTCATGTTATTGCAAGAAGATATTAGTTCCTATTTCAGTTTTCAGGGCCCTTTTAGAATCCTGAGACTAGAATAAGATCTGCCCTTGGATGAAATATGGATGCAGACTAGTTGGTCCAGGACATTTTGTGAAATCTGATTTCCAGTAGGCTCTGGTGTGTAGGGCCTCTACAATAACCAGACCTCCCATACAGAAGTAGGCCCACTGAATGACAGCCTGAACAAATTGAAGTGGGGACCAGCTCAGGAATATTGCCAGCATTAGGAATTTTCATTGTGATAGAACTGAGCTTCATGAAATTGTATTAAACCACTCCATCCACTCTCTTTCGTGTCGTTTCTTATCCAGGGTAATTCTATAAACCAGGAAACCTCATTTTTTTGGAGAGGCACTGTCTCGAATGACCAAGCCATTCCTGGGTAGCAAAAAGGTAAAATGGGCCCTTTCTGTAAAAAATCAGGATTGTCTCTAACTTCTTGGTATTGCTTTAAATATATATTTGAAGTCATCAGAATTTACTTTTCTCCTGGCTTGGACTCTTCAATACATAATTACCTTCAAGTTACAAAATAGGTTCCCGACCTAAGTGAATATTATGCCACATATCTCTGCACCTGGAATCCCAGGCAAGGAAGGGATACTGCTTTCAAATGCGCAATGGCTTTACTTAACATAAATGTCAGAGATTGAGCTCTTCAATACCAAATGAAATAAATCCTTTATTCATATATACAGTCCAAGCTTTTCTCAAAGTCTCATTCTCTTGTTTATTGTAAAATAACAAAGTCTCATTGTTGGAGTTAAAAATAACTTTAAATAGGTAATGTGGCTATGGTTCAAAAATAATTAAAATCAGACCTGTGAGTTATCATAATTTCCTCCAACTAGAATTAGAGGTTATTACTGAGGACAAGAGATTAGTGCCATTGGAAGAAAATACACAAAAATGCATAGTCATATCTTGAAGTTTTAGAATTCAGTCCAGTTACCATAAAGATGAAAATCAGGTAAGTTTAAATATCAGTGTATAATATTAAAACAATCTGATTATTTTAAGAAAATGATTTATTTGTAAAACCATATTTGTAAATTTGACTTTTAATTTATTTATTCTTGCCATGTCTTTCAAAGTCATTCAATATTTTATTTTTGTATTGAGAAAATATAACCTCTAGTCTCTATCTTCTAAGGCGTTTTGCTAATCTTTCATTCAAAGGCTATAGGAAAGAAAATAAAGTAACATTTATTTGAATCTCTCATGTGTGGGTAATTTGATAATGCTTTTTTAATGTAAAGGTTTTATGTAACATCATCATTAGCTCTGAAAATAAAAGCAGACACTACTTTCTGCACTTAAATATTAATATAATTAGACTTTAGGCTAGCTACATTTTTTTTTTTTTGGTTTCTCTAAAATTAAATGAGTGCATTGCATATTCCATTAGTTTAGAATTAATTTCTTGTATTAGGACATATGCTGTGATAAAAAAAAAAATGTACCCAATGGTTAATGATATGCTCCCAAAACAGATATCGAGGCCCAATTTTATAACAAGCCACACATATGGTGCCCATCTATTCCTCTCCTTGTACAGTCAGAGGTGCATGGCTTCAGGCAGTTGTAAAGTCTGGCAGGATTTTACTGAGTTTATGGTGAAATCTTGTGTTGATTATAAGAATTGATGTGTTTGGCTTTCAGGTTTTCTGTGAGTTTAGGATTTTTATGCAGTAAATCTATATCACTCCTTCAAAATTATCAGAAGATTCTTGAGACCCCTCTAGGCTACATATCTGTATATATGCTGGCCACATTCATTTTGTATGTCATTTTTTCCAACTCTCACTGAGCCTCAAATCAAATCAAACATTGAAAAGCATTCTTTATATTGCCATTAGTTTTATTTTTAAGGGATAGGGTGGGGTGGGTAGGTTGCTACTGCCTATCTCAAAATATTTTATTATTGAGAATAGTGTAATTTCATACCCACAAATCTTAAAAGGCTTCAAATTCTGAGTGTACAAAAGCATTTAATTTTGGATTGGGTGTTTATGGCAATTCAGTTAGCTCAACCAGACACGAAGGTTAGGCACCAATTATTGTAGAAGAGGTTCATTTGATTATAAGTAAGAATAATCTATTTGAGCTGTGTTAAGCAAACATGAGAAATTTACTATTAGTATATTTAACGGACTCTTAGAACCTGAGGGCAGAAAGTTCTCTCAAGTCTTAGGAAAGATGGGCCTAGAAACTATAGGTTGTCAACATCTAAGGCATTTACTGTCTCAGTCTTTTCCGCTGAGACCACAGGGTCACTTGCCTATGTCTTTCTCTACAAAATTAGCTTCTTCTCCAGTCTCTTTCTGCAGAATGGCTTTCTGTGCTTTTATGTATGTCCATAGCCCACCACATCCAGTTTCACATCTCTGCAGCTCATTAAAACATTATTTCCACATGTTGGAAATTATGATGTGTGGGAAGAACGTATTACACTTATTTTTAAATTAGAGTTCCATGGAGGGCTTTTATTATCCATTGTAGAGAGGAAGTTTTTAAGACTTCGAAGAGGTGGGAATTGTGATGAAAATGTTAGATCTAATAGTATCCGTGATGAAATCAGTTACATGCCTTCAGATAGCTGTGAGGATAAAATGAGTGAATTGGCCTAAATCTTGTTTATTGTAAAATGACAAGTAAAAATAAAATTTTTGACAGATATAATGTAAATTATTTGAATGCGAATGTTTATTAATTGGTAACAAAGTGAGCATGTTTAATTATGTTTAGGGACACTCAAATTCTAGTATAAATCCACCTCAACTCAAGTGCAATTTTGAAACACAAAATAAACATCAGAAGAAAAAAATAGAAATTTTCTTAGCCAAAAAAAAAAAAAAAAAGGAAAATCAAGCTTTCTGATGAGTAATGTACAATATAAACAGGATGAAAATGCAAAATTCATGGCTGCTTTTTAGTCGTGTTACGAACAAATAAAACAAGAACCCTGATGACTGGCAAGATGGCTGAATAGGAACAGCTCCAGTCTGCAGCTCCCAGTGAGATCAACGCAGAAGGTGGGTGATTTCTGCATTTCCAACCGAGATACCTGGCTCATCTCATTGGGACTGGTTAGAGAGTGGGTGCAGTCCACGGAGGGCAAGCAGAAGCAGGGTCCGGGCATTATCTCACCTAGGAAGCACAAAGCGTTGGGGAAGTCCCTCCCCTAGCCAAGGGAAGCCATGAGAGATGGTGCCATGAGGGATGGTGCCATGAGGAATGGTGCTTTCCAGCCCAGATACTATGCTTTTGCCACGGCCTTTGCAACCCACAGAAAATGAGATTCCGTCAGGTGCCTACACCAGCAGGGCACTGGGTTTCAAGCACAAAACTGAGTAACTGGTCACTGAGCTAGCTGCAGGAGGTTTTTCTTTTTTATTTATTTTTAATTATTTTTAATTTTTATTTTTTTCATACCCCAGTGGTGCCTGGAAGGCCAACATGACTGAACCTTTCACTCCCCTGGAAAAGGGCCTGAAGCCAGAAAGCCCAATGGTCTAGCTCAGAGGTTCCCAACACAATGGAGCCCAGAAAGCTAAGATCCACTGGCTTAAAATTCTTGCTGCCAGCACAGCAGTCTGAAGTTGACCTGGGATGCTTGAGCTTGGTGGGAGGAGGAACCTCTGCCATTACTGAGGCTTGAGTAGGCTGTTTTCCCCTCACAAAGTAAACAAAACAGCTAGGAAGTTCAAAGTGGGCGGAACCCACTGCAGCTTGGCAAAGCTGCTGTAGCCAGACTGCCTCTCCAAATTCCTCCTCTTTGGGCAGGGCATCTCTGAAAGAAAGGCAGCAGCCCTAGTCAGGGGCTTATAGATAAAACCCTCATCTCCCTGGGACAGAGCACTGGGGGAAGGGGCAGTTGTGGGTGCAGTTTCAGCAAACTTAAACGTTCCTGCCTGCCAGCTCTGAAGAGAGCAGCCGATCTCCCAGCACAGCGCTCAAGTTCTGCTAAGGGGCAGACTGCCTCCTCAAGTTGCTCCCTGACCCCCATACCTCCTGACTGGGAGACACCTCCCAGCAGGGGTCGACAGATGCCTCATACAGGAGAGCTCCAGCTGGCATCTGTTGGGTGCCCCTCTGAGAAGAAGCTTCCAGAGGAAGGAACAGACAGCAATCTTTGTTGTTCTGCAATAGTTGCTATTCCACAGTCTCCACTGGTGATACCCAGGCAAACAGGGTCTGGAGTGGACCTCCAGCAAACTCCAGCTGACCTGCAGCAGAGGGTCCTGACTGTTAGAAGGAAAGCTAACAAACAGAATGTTTGCCCATTGGCAAGTTTGTGATGAACGACAATGTAGAACCTAGATTGTGAGTGAGTAATTTAACTTTTCTTAAGAAGGCATTTCTCTGGATTCAAGCAGACATACCTGGAACAAATTCTACTTACTGCATGCACAAGCAAGCTTTCCCTTCTTGAAGAACCCAGAGGAGTTTTTAGAGCATTTAGTGAAGCTGTTAAACTCATCAAATTAAAGGCAGGCCTAGGCATCTTTGATTTTTTTTCTCAAAGCAAAGTGACTGTGGTTAGTGTTTTCTCAGAAAGACTTCTCTCATTTACGCAAACTGTCTGAGGAACTTAAAATTTTCCTGGAGGGAAACTTGTGTGAGATCATGTGATAGCAGCGTCTTGCTTTGCAATTTATGTCACTTTGAGATTTATTTACTTATTTAAACAACCGAACATCTATGTTTCAAAAGACAAGATTATCACCAGAATACTCACCTTGTTTAAGATGAGTTGGATTCTTGTATTTTTTTGTCCTGGACAACCTAGTTATGACATTGCCTAAAGAATGCACTAGGCTGAACATGGTGCCTAGTATCTGTAATCCTATCACTTTGGAAGGCTGAAGTGGGCAGACCAATTCAGGCCAGGAGTTCAAGACCAGCCTGGCCATCATGGCGAAATCCTGTCTCTAGTAAAACTACAAAAATTAGCCAGGTATGGTGGCACATTACTGTAAAGCTAGCTGCGTGGAAGGCTGAAACACCAGAATTGTTTGAACCCAGGAGATGGAGGTTGCAGTGAGCTGAGATAGTGCCACTACACTCCAGCCTGGGTGACAGAGTCAGATCCTGCCTCAAATAAAAACAAAAAAAGAAAAAAAAAAAAAAAATTGCACCAAACACGTTTCACACACTCAAGAAGCTCCAAGGAACACTTGATAAACTTTCTAAGTATTTTCCCTAACAAGACTATATCCATAGGTAGCTAAGTGAAAAGTTTTCTCATTATTTTCTTTTAGCCAAAATTTGACACATTTAGAATAGATGGGAGAGTTTTTTTCAGTTGGTTGAATTTAAAATTAATTAACTTTAATATTATATGCTTTTTGTTTATTTTATACTTTAATTATAATTCCTGTTTGGTAACATTATCATGTTTTTATCTCATATATTTTTATAGTTATTTTCTATTTATAATAAATGTCAGTGATTTTTCAGTTACACAGCAATAAAGATTTTTTTTCAAAAAGAAATGTGCTCAAGGTAGTTTCATTTACAGAAAAAAATAAATGAATATTACTTAAGTGATGATATGGCAAAAATCATGAAGATCGAAATGTAAATAACTAAGGTTTCAAAAACATGCTAGATTTTCCTGATGTAGCAGTTGGAGAAAAAGAGGAAGAACCTGGAGTTCAGCAGATCCTATCAAAGCCACAAACTAGCAGTGTTTACCTTGGCACACTACTTAGATTCTATGAACCTCAGTTTCTTCACCTGTAAAATGGATATAGTGATAATGGTTGTCGTGAGAGTTAGAATTAACATATGTTAAAGTACCTAGTCTAAGAAATGCTAGTTATTTTTCAGGCAGTTAAGAAAACTTTAATTAAAAAGTGTATTAAATATATATATATATAAAATATATATATTTGCATCTGTGTATTAACTTTTTCATGGAAAAATAGCAAAATAAAAGATTAACTGCAAAACTACCTTGAGATTTCAGAAAGACTTTAGAGTGGTATAGATGAATTACATGTCATCTAATTAAAAATGTTAGGATAGTTGAAAGTGAATGCTAGTATACCAGTTTTCTCCCACCGACCTTGAAGTGTGATGTAATAAGTAGGTTAGTTGTGATAATAAATGGCAGATAAATTTGCATCTTAGATTGAATCAAGAAATGGAGGCCAAGAGCTATGACATTCAGTCTTAGCTCTGAAATGGAACCTTGGCTCTTAATTTATTTATTTTTTGTTATTATTATACTTTAAGTTTTAGGGTACATGTGCACAATGTGCAGGTTTGTTACATAGGTATACATGTGCCATGTTGGCTTGCTGCACCCATTAACTTGTCATTTACATTAGGTATTTCTCCTAATGCTATCCCTTCCCCAGCCCCCAACCCCTGACAGGCCCTGGTGTGTGATGTTCCCCACCTTGTGTCCAAGTGATCTCATTGTTCGATTCCCACCTGTGAGTGAGAACATGTGGTGTTTGGTTTTCTGTCCTTGTGATAGTTTGCTGAGAATGATGGTTTCCAGCTTCATCCATGTCCCTGCAAAGGACATGAACTCACCCTTTTTTATGGCTGTGTAATATCCCATGGTATATATGTGCCACATTTTCTTAATCCAGTCTATCATTGATGGACATTTGGGTTGGTTCCAAGTCTTTGCTATTGTGAATAGTGCCACAAGAAACATACGAGTGCATGTGTCTTTATAGTAGCATGATTTATAATCCTTTGGGTATGTACCCAGTAATGGGATCGGTGGGTCAAATAGTATTTCTAGTTCTAGATCCTTGAGAAATCTTCACACTGTCTTCCACAATGGATGAACTAATTTACACTCCCACCAACAGTGTAAAAGTGTTCCTATTTCTCCACATCCTCTCCAACATCTGTTGTTTCCTGACTTTTTAATGTTCACCATTCTAACTGATGTGAGATGGTATCTCACTGCGGTTTTGATTTGCATTTCTCTGATGACCAGTGATGATGAGCATTTTTTCATATGTCTATTGGCTGCACAAATGTCTTCTTTTGAGAAGTGTCTGTCCATGTCCTTCGCCCACTTTTTGATGGGTTGTTTGTTTTTTTCTTGTGAATTTGTTTAAGTTCTTTGTAGATGCTGCATATCAGCCCTTTGTCAGATGGGTAGATTGCAAAAATTTTCTTCCATGCTGTAGGTTGCCTGTTCACTCTGATGGTAATTTCTTTTGCTGTGCAGAGGCTCTTTAGTTTAATTAGATCTCATTTGTCTATTTTGGCTTTTGTTGCCATTGCTTCTGGTGTTTTAGTCATGAAGTCTTTGCCCTTGCCTATGTCCTGAATGGTATTGCCCTGGTTTTCTTCTAGGGTTTTTATGGTTTTAGGTCTAACATTTAAGTCTTTAATCCATCTCAATTTAATTTTTGCATAAAGTGTAAGGAAGGGATCCAGTTTCAGCTTTCTACACATTGCTAGCCAGTTTTCCCAGTACCATTTATTACACAGGGAATCCTTTCCCCATTTCTTGTTTTTGTTAGGTTTGTCAAAGATCAGATTGTTGTAGATGTGTGGTGTTATTTCTGAGGCCTCTGTTCTGTTCCATTGGTCAATATATCTGTTTTGGTAGCAGTACCATGTTGTTTTGGTTACTATAGCCTTGTAGTATAGTTTTAAGGCAGGTAGTGTGACGCCTCCAGCTTTGTTCTTTTTGCTTAGGTTTATCTTGGCTATGCGGGCTTTTTTATTTGGTTCCATATGAACTTTGAAGTAGTTTTTTCCAATTCTGTGAAGAAAGTTACTGGTAGCTTGATGGGGATGGCAATGAATCATTGAGCAGTATGGCTATTTTCACGATCTTGACTCTTCCTATTCATGAACATGGAATGTTCTTCCATTTGTTTGTGTCCCCTTTTATTTCGTTGAGCAGTGGTTTGTAGTTCTGCTTGAAGAGGTCCTTCACATCCCTTGTAAGTAGGATTTCTAGGTATTTTATTCTCTTTGTAGCAATTGTGAATGAGAGTTCACTCATGATTTGGCTCTTTATTTGTCTGTTATTGGTGTATAATAATGTTTGTGATTTTTGCACATTGATTTTGTATCCTGAGACTTTGCTGAAGCTGCTCATCAGTTTAAGGAGTTTTTGGGCTGAGACCATGAGAATCTCTGGGACACATTTAAAGCAGTGTGTAGAAGGAAATTCATAGCACTAAATGCCCACAAGAGAAAGCAGAAAAGAACTAAAATTGACACCCTAACACCACAATTAAAAGAACTAGAGAAGCAAGAGCAAACAATTTCAAAAGCTAGCAGAAGGCAAGAAATAACTAAGACCAGAGCAGAACTGAAGGAGATAGAGACACAAAAGCCCTTCAAAAAAATCAATGAATCCAGGAGCTGGTTTTTGGAAAAGATCAACAAAATTGGTAGACCACTAGCAAAACTAATAAAAAAGAAAAGAGAAAAGAATCAAATAGACACAATAAAAAATGATAAAGGGGATATCACCACTGATGCCACAGGAATACAAACTACCATCAAAGAATACTATAAACACCTTTATGCAAATAAACTAGAATATCTAGAAGAAATGGATAAATTCCTGGACAAATACACCCTCCCAAGACTAAACTAGGAAGAAGTTGAATCTCTGAAGAGACCGATAACATGCTCTGAAATTGGGGCAATCATTAACAGCCTACCAACCAAAAAAAGTCCAGGACCAGATGGATTCACAGCCGAATTCTACCAGAGGTCCAAGGAGGAGCTGGTACCATTCCTTCTGAAACTATTCGAAACAATAGAGAAAAAGGGAATCCTCCCTAACTCATTGTATGAGGCCAACATCATCCTGATACCAAAGCCTGGCAGAGACACAACAAAAAAAGAGAATTTTAGACCAATATCCCTGATGAACATCATTGTGAAAATCTTCAAGAAAATACTGCCAAACCGAATCCAGCAGCACATCAAAAAGCTTATCCACCACAATCAGGTTGGCTTCATCCCCAGGATGCAAGGCTGGTTCAACCTACGCAAATCAAGAAATGTAATCCATCACATAAACAGAACTAATGACAAAAACCACATGATTATCTCAATAGATGCAGAAAAGGCCTTTGACAAAATTCAACAGCCCTTCATGCTAAAAACTCTCAATAAACTAGGTATTGATGGAACATATCTCAAAATAATAAGAACCATTTATGACAAACCCACAGCCAATATCATACTGAATGGGCAAAAGCTGGACGCATTCCCTTTGAAAACTGGCACAAGACAAGGATGCCATCTCTCACCACTCCTATTCAATATAGTATTGGAAGTTCTGGCCAGGGCAATCAGGCAAGAAAAAGAAATAAAGAGAGAGCAGTGCAGAGGCTGTCCACTTGGATGGCATCTCTTGTAGTCATTGGTCTAATTAGATGCCTCACCACATATATCATAAGCAGCTTCAATACAGGACTAGAGTTATACGCATCTGATATCCAAGATTTCAGCACAAATTAATAATGAATGAATTAAATAGCTAACCCGGCCTGGTAATTGCTCTGTCAATTAGGAAAAGAGGAAGTAAAATTGTCTCTGTTTGCAGATGACATGATTGTATACCTGGCTTTTAATTTCAAAGAGATTTTGATGAGGCTCTTTGTTTCTGTGTTTGAATTATGCAGTCACTCATAGACTCATCATAAAATTTCTCTTCTTTTTTAGCATTAATCATACTCCCTGTTCACTGCTCAGGGCATTGTATAATTGAAAAACATTTGGCAATCATTTCAGAATATAAGTAGAGTTGACAAGGCCTTTCATATTAGCAGTCCAGGCACTGGTTCCACTATGAAATCCAAAGATATTTATTCTATCTGATATTTAACATAAAATAGTTACATTTTATAGGGCCGGGCACAGTGACTCACATCTGTAATCCCAGCACTTTGAGAGGACGAGGCAGGTGGATCACAAGTTCAGGAGATCAAGACCATCCGGGCCAACATAGTAAAACCTTGTCTCTACTAAAAATACAAACATTAGTTGGGCGTGGTGGTAGGTGCCTGTAGTCCCGGCTACTTGGGAGGCTGAGGCAGGAAAATTGCTTGAACCTGGGAGGTGGAAGTTGCAGTGAGCTGAGATGGTGCCACTGCACTCCAGCCTGGCAATGGAGCAACACTCTGTCTCAAAAAAAAAAAAAAAAAAAAAAAAAAAAAAAAAGTTGCATTTTATAAACCTTGAACCTGTGAAATGGGCTGCATTGGTGATTACACTATTCTTTTCATTTCTTAGATGAAATTTTTATAGCCCTAAATATTATTGAAAATTTTTTGATATTACTGATAATAGTACCAGGCCGGGTTAGATATTTAATTCATTCATTATTAATTTGTGTTGAAATCTTGGATATCAGGTGCATATAACGCTGGTCCTGTATTGAAGCTGCTTATGATATGTGTGGTGAGGCATCTAATTAGACCAATGACCACAGGAGATGCCACCAAGTGGACAGCTTCTGCTCTGCTCTGTCTGTATCTGGACACCAAATTGGCTCTCTGTCCTGGCATCTGTGAAGCATTGGGGCTGATTGCCAGATCCTCTCATGATCAGCCCTGCCTCACTAGAAGCAAAATAGGGGCATCTTCCACCTCAGGACATCCTTATCCCACCCCTTGGGGCCTTGCTTGCTAGAAATCCTGTCTTGATTACTGTAGCTTTATTTTAAGTCTTGCAGTTTAGTGTTAGTCCTCCAACTTTGTTCTTCAATATTGTGTTGGCTGTTCTGGGTCCTTTGCCTCTCCATATAAACTTTAGAATCAGCTTGTTTGTATCCTTAAAATAATTTGCTAGTATTTTGATTGCAATTTCATTGAATCTATAGATCAAGTTGAGAAAAACTAACATCTTGACAATATTGAGTCTTCATATCCATGAACATGGACTATCTCTCCATTTGTTTAGTTCTTTGATTTCTTTCATCAGAGTTTTGTAATTTCCTTCAAATAGTTCTTACACATATTTTGTTAGATTTATATCTAAGTATATCATTGTTCTTGGTGCTAATGCAAATGGTATTTTGTTTTTGATTTTAAATTTCACCTGTGCATTGCTAGTATATAGAAAGAACACTTGACTTTTGTATAATCACCTTGATTCTGCACCCTTGCTATAATCACTTATTCATTTCAGAAGTTTTTTTTCTTTTTCTTTATTTGTGTGCCTGTTTTGGGATTTTCTGTGACAGTAATGCCACCTGTGAATAAAGGCAGCGTTACTTCTTCCTTCCAAATCTGTATGCCTTTTAGTTCCTTTTCTTGTGTGATTTCATTAAGCAGAACACAAACATTTATTTTTTCCTCATATTACATGTTAACAATTATCATCAGTTGCCATTGGTCTGGTGTATGACTTTGCTTCATTCTGGGACCTAGATGGAAAGAACCAACCCTTTCTGGAGTAAAAAATGAGCAAGAGCTCTAGTGGAACCACAATTTCCCTCACAGATTCTCCTCAGAACAAGCACATGACCACTTCTGCTCACATGCCATTGGCCTAAGCAACTATCACATGTCCTGAGGAGGCATTATGAATCACAGATCAATGAAACTCTTACATAGAAAGGGACAAATGTTTGGAGACAAGATTAAGGAATTAATATACCTATAGTTTTTAATATCTATCACATGGTAAGTGCTAAGTATTACTATTATTATTATTATTAATTTCTTTTTCTCTGTACCTGCCAGACAAATTCCCAACCCTGGATTAGCGGTACTGTTCACTTTTCTCTACTTTAGCCCATCAGTGAAAATGACTGAAAAAGCTACATCAGCCTAGAATGATGCACCTATAAAATCATGACCTCAACATCAGTTGGGTCTCTGGAGCTGGAGATGCTTACCAACATTTTCACTTTTCCTGCTTCAATATCCCATTCTATTCCCCTCAATGTCTACTTTAAACTTTCACCATTTTCCTCCAAGTTAACAAAAAGATCCTCTTCCACTTGCTTCTCTCTACAGATGACTTGCCCACTTGACAACCATAGTTGGGAAAATTGAGCTCATTAGATGGAATCTCATTTCCATTTCCTAGCTTGGCAAACCAAACTACAAATTTAGCAAACCCCATTATCAGCCTTAATTTTCTTTGTCTAGGTTCTAATGATTAAATGTCTTCTATTCTGCTGAAGTCCAACTTCATCTTTGTTCTTTGTGCTATATATTTCTGCCGTCTCTCATACTTGATCATTTATACCCCACTTTCTACTGTTTTCAACTTTTTTTCTTATTCTTTTCCTTCCCATTAATTCATTAAACTTGTTCTTGACCTATTATTATACATCTATTATAATATGTATCCTGATTTAGATATGGTACTTGTACATAACTTTTATACCTCTATTTAGTTTGTGGTCTAAAGGATGTTTGAACCATACATTATTCATCGGCATATCCCCTGTACTGCTTAACATAGTATTGTAGATATGCCATGTGTTTCATACATATTTGTTGAGTGAATACACAGTGACCCCTAGAAGCCTCCAGTAGTCAGCAATGCCTTCTCAAAGTCAGGCTACTTACTGCCAGTCCTCCTGCTAGCTTTATATTCTATAATTTAGGTTGACATTGTAAATTACCTTAGTCTGATTTGATAAAACAGTTAATACTTATTGTAGCAGTTACTTTGTCACAGATTCCAGTCTAAAAGCTTTACATTTATTAACTAATTTAAATCTTTACAGTAACTCTAAGAAGTGGGTATTATCTTTAGTTTATATCTGAGGAAATGCTGATACAGATGGGTTGTTGTGTCTTTTTTTCATATGAACATGGAAAGAAATGTAAAAACATAGATAGATGATAGATTAAAAATACACATAGGTGTAGACTTAATCTTATTCTAGCTAGTAAGCAAAATGACTTTGTATCCTGCCTCTTAGGTTTATTTTTATAGTAATTGATGAAGTCCACATGTAGTTATCCTTAAGGAACCTGAACATTAGCAGAAATATCACGTAACTGTGTGTGTATCAGAATATAAATGAAATGCTCATCTCCCTCCACTCTTGTGAAATGCCTGATGAAGCCTACGTATTTAACTTTCCTGTTGCTCTACTCATTCTCCTGTTGCCACAGCAACTAAAAATGTTCGTTCCACTGCTCCTGCAGGTACCTTACAAATACGGTTTCTTTTTCTTTCTTTTTTTTTAACAATGTGGTCAACATGGAGAGCTACCATTCATGTGTTTCTTCAGCCCCAATGAACAAGTCTTAATTTTTCCTAGTAAAATTCTGTCATTTTAAGCATCATGTCCTGCATACTATTGGAACTGGAAAAATCAGGCTTTTATTATTCTAGAATTAAGACATTTATAGAGAACCACAATGTACAAAAGCGTATTTAGTCAGGGTTTTCCAGAGAGAGAAACAGATAGATAGATAGATAGATAGATAGATAGATAGATAGATAGATAGATAGATAGATATGAGTAGGGATTTATGAGGGGAATTGGCTGACATGATGATGAAGGCTGAGAATTTTCATAATAGACTGTCTGCAAGCTGGAAAAGCAGGAATGCTGGTAGCATGGCTGAGTCTAAGTTTGAAGGCCTCAGAATCAGGGAAGATGGTGACGTAACCCTCAGTTCTGAGAACCCTGAAGCTGCTGGTACAAATATTAGAGTCCGAAGGCTGGGGAACCTGAAGTTCTGCTATCCAAGGGCAAGAGAAGTGTGCCCCAGCTTTGGGAGAGAGTGAATCTACATTTCCTTTGCCTTTTTCTTTGGCCCCCCTCCAGATTGGATGGTGCTCACTCACACTGAGGCTGGATCTTCACCTACTCAACCTACCAACTCACCTGCCAGTCTTCTACAGGAATATTCTCATAGAAACACTCAGAAATATTTTATCAGCTATGTAGATGTCCTGTAATCCAGTCAAGTTGACACCTAATATTGATCATCATATTACCTATAACTTACCTGTAATGTTTCTGTCATCTCGAAAGGGGCAGTAACTCTCTGAAAGTTTGCCTTTACAATCTTATGTTCTATGATTTAGGAAAAAGGCATATATAGTTCCTTTGCCATTTTCAAGCTTTTTATTTTCCTCACTTAGCTTTCTAAAAAAGATTTTCTATTATATTAGTAAATTATAAAATTGAAATAAGTTATAGTTGAAATACTGTGGTTTTAATTAGGGCTATTTTGGTTGCAAATGGCACAAATATAATGCATGCTTGATTAAGAAAAGGGAAGTGTATTATAAGCCAGGATGAGTACCCCTGGAACTCAAAGGTAAAAACAAAGAAAAGTGAAAAAAGGAAATCGAATGATGATCTCAAACAATGCCTGGATGCTCTCTATCACTTATCTCCATTTTTTTTGCTCTTTGGCTCTGTGCTTCTCTCTCACTGCAGAGCAGCTTTAGTCAAGTGTTGGAAACATGGGCAATGACAGCATTGGAATTTTACCTCTTGTGGCTTAAGTCAGTAGAGAGATATTGTGCTAACTCTTTTTCTTTCAAGCTAAAAGAAAAAAAAAAATCAAAAAGAGGGAAAAAATGTCTCATTGGTCCAGTTTGGGTAAGATGCCACCAAAAGAACAATCAGCACCGTCCAGGAGGCAGAGTCACATAACTTACATGATAGCTGACTTGATTTATCAACAGCAGGATTGATATTTCCACCTCTTCAAAACTCATCTTTCACTTGGCTTCCTAAACACCATTCACTCTCTGTTGTCTTTTTATCTTTCTGTATATGTGTGCTCAGTCTTCACTGTTTGTTTCTCCATATCTTTCTGACTGATTCACATTGCAGTGCAGTGCCCAGGGCTTAGTGCTCTTCTTGGTTCTACTTGCATTCACTTCCATGGTGGTCCTAAACAGGACCCTATTATTAGTAGTATCTCATCTACATGCTACATTTTCGATTTTTCTTTCTACCTCAGATCTCTTCCTTCCTTATATTTCTTTAAGTTTTGTGTCTTCAGTTGATATTTCCAACTCAATATATCTAAAACACGATTCTTTAATCACCCGCACATCTCCTTTGTAACTTTTGAGCTTCTTGTTCTTCCCGTGGTCTTTGTTAAACTTATGCCACCCAGCCTTCCATTTATTCAGGCCAAAAATATTGGAGTCATCCTTGATTTTTAATTGCCTTTGTGTTCTACTGTCTTCTGATATAAATAAAAGTCTTAGGCCAATCTGATTGTCATTTCTTCATAACTTAACTGGATTTTCCTCACTAAAATTTCTAAGACATTTTATCTTTCTCTTTGGTGTTCTACAACTTCACACTAATGTGTCCAGGTGTGTGTCTTTTTCTTTTTATCATGGTCAGTAGTACACAGCTCATTTCAACCTTTAGAACATGCGTGTTTTCACTCTGAGCAACTTCTTTGCATTATTTTATGATTTCTTCTCTCAGTTCTCTTCATTCTCCCTTTCTTTACTCCTACTATTCAGATATTAGATCCATAATTGAGTGTTTATGTTTTTATGTATATTTTTAATTTTTGTACTATATTCTGGTTCACTTTTCAAATCTCATCTTTTAATGCCTACAATGACTGAAGAAAAAGTGTTTCTGCTCTGGAATCCTAAACATAGCCAGAATACCATTCAAGCATAATAAGAGACTATAGCTATAACCAAACTTAGAAAATTAATATGGCAAATGTCCTTTCTTTGGAAATCTCCTGAGGATTCTCTTCAAATCCTCTTTCTCAGGATTTCTCCTGAGAAAATAATGGTGACAACTAAAAACAAAAATGAAAACAATTTGGGCAACAATTTCTATACCCAAGAGTAATAAAAGGAAATAATCAACAGCACAACTGGTATGTGGCAGCCTAGAGAGCTGGTACTCAAGCTTGGAGAAGGATGGAAGCTATGGGAGGGAGGTCCCTAAGAGGGGGAAAAAAAAGACACCACAGAATTAACAGTAGGTAGAGAGCTTAGAGAAAAAAAGCAAGGATATAATACAAGTACACAATTTTATAATTAACACCCTCTTCACCACCACCATAAAGTTAGAGTGTGGAATAATTAGGGACAGAGACCAAGCAATTAAAATAAACGATCTCAAAAGGCAGAAATTTAGACTTTGAGTGCTAACTTACTTATGTGGTTAAACTCAACCAATAAAAAACTAGCATAATATTCAACCAATCAATAGAAAACAGATATCAATTTCATGCCAAGATTGATTCCAGAAGCACAATCATAATTCCTTTTTCTGAGTAAACTACAATCTGGTAGAGAATCAAGATGTGAATGAGATGATACTATTTGCCACAAGAATTTAGAGAAGGGAGACCCCATGTGGCACAGGATTTGTGCATGTACAAGTGAACCTTTCAGAGCTGGGCAGACTTCTTAGTGCAGGCCAATGCCTGTGAACTAAGCATCTTTCTCATTGCCCACTCCATCCTTAATTCACAGCGACACAGGCACTAAATAAAGATTTGATGCAAATATTGTCTTGTCCTTGGAAGTAACAGCTTTCCTATTATAAATCTCAATTTTCTTTAAACTTCCAAAGTTCTTCTGCCTGGGTCTTCATCAGTAGTTTCTGGAGAAAAGCAATATTTTAGGATCCAAATACACCACTCTGTCTTGTGGGATTCCAGTTTGGGTTCTATAAGGAGCTCTTAAAAGTCTGACATTTTAAACTCTGCCTTGCCCTAACCCAGTGCTTTCTATTTCTAGGCTTTCAAAAGATCTACCTCTACTGTCCCTGTTCTTTTTGTTTGTGATATAGATGGATTTTCTTTTTTTTTTTTTTCAGGTTGAAAGAAAGCCAGATAGACCAGATTTTATTGCATGTATTTACAAAGATGGAATGCCATAACATCTGGTACCTCATCCACTGTTTTTCCTCCAATATTCTTTTTGTTTTTTTGTTTTTTAAACTTTAAGCTCTAGGGTACATGTGCACAACGTGCAGGTTTGTTACATATGTATACATGTGCCATGTTGGTGTGCTGCACCCATCAACTTGTCAGCACCCATCAACTCGTCATTTACATCAGTTATAACTCCCAATTCCATCCCTCCCCCTCCCCTCTCCCCATAGTAGGCCCCAGTGTGTGATGTTCCCCTTCCCGAGTCCAAGTGATCTCACTGTTCAATTCCCACCTATGAGTGAGAACATGCAGTGTTTGGTTTTCTGTTCTTGCGATAGTTTGCTGAGAATGATGGTTTCCAGCTGCACCCATGTCCCTACAAAGGACACAAACTCATCCTTTTTTATGGCTGCATAGTATTCCATGGTATATATGTGCCACATTTTCTTAATCCAGTCTGTCACTGATGGGCATTTGGGTTGATTCCAAGTCTTTGCTATTGTGAATAGTGCCACAATAAACATACGTGTGTATGTGTCTTTATAGCAGCATGATTTATAATCTTTTGGGTATATACCCAGTAATGGGATGGCTGGGTCATATGGTATTTCTAGTTCTAGATCCTTGAGGAATCGCCATACTGTTTTCCACAATGGTTGAACTAGTTTATAATCCCACCAACAGTGTAAAAGTGTTCCTATTTCTCCACATCCTCTTCAGCACCTGTTGTTTCCTGACTTTTTAATGATTGCCATTCTAACTGGTGTGAGATGGTATCTCATTGTGGTTTTGATTTGCATTTCTCTGATGGCCAGTGATGATGAACATTTTTTTCATGTGTCTGTTGGTTGTATGAATGTCTTCTTTTGAGAAATGTCTATTCATATCCTTTGCCCACTTTTTGATGGGGTTGTTTTTTTCTTGTGAATTTGTTTGAGTTCTTTGTAGGTTCTGGATATTAGCCCTTTGTCAGATGAGTAGATTGCAAAAATTTTCTCCCATTGAATGAACAGTAGGTTGCCTGTTCATTCTGATGGTAGTTTCTTTTGCTGTGCAGAAGCTCTTTAGTTTAATGAGATCCCATTTGTCAATTTTGGCTTTTGTTGCCATTGCTTTTGGTGTTTTAGACATGAAGTCCTTGCCCATGCCTATGTCCTGAATGGTATTACCTAGGTTTTCTTCTAGGGTTTTTATGGTATTAGGTCTAACATTTAAGTCTCTAATCCATCTTGAATTAATTTTCATATAAGGAGTAAGGAAAGGATCCAGTTTCAGCTTTCTACTTATGGCTAGCCAATTTTCCCAGCACCATTTATTAAATAGGGAATCCTTTCCCCATGTCTTGTTTTTCTCAGGTTTGTCAAAGATCAGATGGCTGTAGATGTGTGGTATTATTTCTGAGGACTCTGTTCTGTTCCACTGGTCTGTATCTCTGATTTGGTACCAGTACTATGCTGTTTTGGTTACTGTAGCCTTGTAGTATAGTTTGAAGTCAGGTAGTGTGATGCCTCCAGCTTTGTTCTTTCTTTTGACTTAGGATTGTCTTGGCAATGCGGGCTCTTTTTTGCTTCCATATGAACTTTAAAGCAGTTTTTTCCAATTCTATGAAAAAAGTGATTGGTAGCTTAATGGGGATGGCATTGAATCTATGGATTACCTTGGGCAGTATGGCCATTTTCACAATATTGATTCTTCCTATCCATGAGCACGGAATGTTCTTCCATTTGTTTGTGTCCTCTTTTATTTCACTGAGCAGTGGTTTATAGTTCTCCTTGAAGAGGTCCTTTACATCCCTTGTAGGTTGGATTCCTAAGTATTTTATTCTGTTTGAAGCAATTGTGAATGGAAGTTCATTCATGATTTGGTTCTCTGTATGTCTGTTACTGGTGCATAAGAATGCCTGTGATTTTTGCACATTAATTTTGTAACCTGAGACTTTGCTGAAGTTGTTTATCAGCTTAAGGAGATTTTGGGCTGAGATGATGGGATTTTCTAAATATACAATTGTCATCTGCAAACAGGGACCATTTGACTTCTTCTTTTCCTAACTGAATACCCTTGATTTCTTTCTCTTGCCTGATTGCCCTAGCCAGAACTTCCAACACTATGTTGAATAGGAGTGGTGAGAGAGGGCATCCCTGTCTTGTGCCAGTTTTCAAAGGGAATGCTTCCAGTTTTTGCCCATTCAGTATATTATTGGCTGTGGGTTTGTCATAAATGCTCTTATGATTTTGAGATACGTTCCATCAATACCGAATTTATTGAGAGTTTTTAGCATGAAGGGCTGTTGAATTTTGTCAAAGGCCTTTTCTGCATCTGTTGAAATAATCAGGTGGCTTTTGTCTTTGGTTCTGTTTATATGCTGGATTACGTTTATTGATTTGCGTATGTTGAACCAGCCTTGCATCTCAGGGATGAAGCCCACTTGATCATGGTGGATAAGATTTTTGATGTGCTGCTGGATTCTGTTTGCCAGTATTTTATTGAGGATTTTTGCATCGATGTTCATCAGGGATATTGGTCTAAAATTCTCTTTTTTTGTTGTGTCTCTGCCAGGCTTTGGTATCAGGATGATGTTGGCCTCATAAAATGAGTTAGGGAGGATTCCCTCTTTTTCTATTGATTGGAATAGTTTCAGAAGGAATGGTACCAGCTCCTCCTTGTACCTCTGGTAGAATTCATCTGTGAATGCATCTGGTCCTGGACTTTTTTTGGTTGGTAGGCTATTAATTATTGCCTCAATTTCAGAGCCTGCTATTGGTCTATTCAGGGATTCAACTTCTTCCTGGTTTAGTCTTGGGAGAGTGTGAGTGTCCAGGAAATTATCCATTTCTTCTAGATTTTCTAGTTTATTTGCATAGAGGTGTTTACAGTATTCTCTGATGGTAGTTTGTATTTCTGTGGGGTTGGTGGTGATATCCCCTTTATCATTTTTTATTGTATCTGTTTGATTCTTCTCTCTTTTCTTCTTTATTAGTCTTGCTAGCAGTCTATCAATTTTGTTGATCTTTTCCAAAAACCAGCTCCTGGATTCATTGATTTTTTGGGGGGGGTTTTTTATGTCGCTATCTCCTTCAGTTCTGCTCTGATCTTAGTTATTTCTTGCCTTCTGCTACCTTTTGAATGTGTTTGCTCTTGCTTCTCTAGTTCTTTTAATTGTGATATTAGAGTGTCAATTTTAGATCTTTCCAGCTTTCTCTTGTAGGCATTTAGTGCTATAAATTTCCCCTACACACTGCTTTAAATGTGTCCCAGAGATTCTGGTATGTTGTATCTTTGTTCTCATTGGTTTCAAAGAGCATCTTTATTTCTGCCTTCATTTCATTGTGTACTCAGTAGTCATTCAGGAGCAGGTTGTTCAGTTTCCATGTAGTTGAGTGGTTTTGATTGAATTTTTTAATCCTGAGTTCTAGTTTGATCGCACTGTGGTCTGAGAGACAGTTTGTTATAATTTCTGTTGTTGTACATTTGCTGAGGAGTGCTTTACTGCTTTACTTCCAACTATGTGGTCAATTTTGGAATAAGTGTGATGTGATGCTGAGAAGAATGTATATTCTGTTGATTTGGGGTGGAGAGTTCTGTAGATGTCTATTAGGTCTGCTTGGTGCAGAGATGAGTTCAATTCCTGGATATCCTTGTTAAGTTTCTGTCTCGTTGATCTGTCTAATGTTGACAGTGGGGTGTTGAAGTCTCCCATTATTATTGTATGGTAGTTTAAGGCTCTTTGTAAGCCTCTAAGGACTTGCTTTATGCATCTGGTTGCTCCTGTATGGGGTGCATATATATTTAGGATAGTTAGCTCTTCCTGTTGAATTGTTCCCTTTACCATTATGTAATGGCCTTCTTTGTCTCTTTTGATCTTTGATGGTTTAAAGTCTGTTTTATCAGAGACTAGGATTGCAACCCCTGCTTTTTTTTAATTCTCCATTTGCCTGGTAGATCTTCCTCCATCCCTTTATTTTGAGCCTAGGTGTATCTCTGCATGTGAGATGGGTCTCCTGAATACAGCAAACTGATGGGTCTTGACTCTTTATCCAACTTGCCAGTCTGTGTCTTTTAATTGGACCATTTAGTCCATTTACATTTAAGGTTAATATTGTTATGTGTGAACTTGAGCCTGTCATTGTGATATTAGCTGGTTATTTTGCTTGTTAGTTGATGCAGTTTTTTCCTAGCATCAATGGTCTTTACATTGTGTCATGTTTTTGCAATGGCTGGTACCGGTTATTCCTTTCCATGTTTCGTGCTTCCTTCAGGGTATCTTGTAGGGTAGGCCTGGTGGTGACAAAATCTCTAAGCATTTGCTTGTCTGTAAAGGATTTTATTTCTCCTTTACTTATGAAACTTAGTTTGGCTGGATATGAAATTCTGGGTTGAAAATTCTTTTCTTTAAGAATGTTGAATATTGGCTCCCACTCTCTTCTGGCTTGTAGAGTTTCTGCCGAGAGATCTGCTGTTAGTCTGATGGGCTTCTCTTTGTGGGTAACCCGACATTTCTCTCTGGCTGCCCTTAACATTTTTTCCTTCATTTCAACTTTGGTGAATCTGACAATTACGTGTCTTGGAGTTGCTCTTCTCGAGGAGTATCTTTGAGGCATTCTCTGTATTTCCTGAATTTGAGTGTTGGCCTGCCTTACTAGGTTGGGGAAGTTCTCCTGGATGATATCCTGAAGAGTGTTTTCCAACTTGGTTCCATTTTCCCCCTCACTTTCAGGCACACCAATCAGATGTAGATTTGGTCTTTTCATATAATCCCATATTTCTTGGAGGCTTTGTTTATTTCTTTTTCCTCTTTTTTCTCTAGACTTCTCTTCTCACTTCGTTTCATTCATTTAATCTTCAATCATTGATACTCTTTCTTCCAGCTGATCGAGTCAGTTACTGAAGCTTGTGCATTTGTCACGTATTTCTCGTGTCATGGTTTTTATCTCTGTCAGTTCATTTATGGCCTTCTCTGCATTGATTATTCTAGTTATCCATTCTTCCATTCTTTTTTCAAGATTTTTTGTTTCTTTGTGCTGGTTATGTAGTTCCTCCTTTAGCTCTGAGAAGTTTGATCAACTGAAGCCTTCTCCTCTCAACTCGTCAAAGTCATTCTCCGTCCAGCTTTGATCTGTTGCTGGCGATGAGCTGTGTTCCTTTGGAGGGGAAGATGCGCTCTGATTTTTTGAATTTCCAGCCTTCCTGCCCTGCGTTTTTCTCATCTTTGTGGTTTTATCTGCCTTTGGTCTTTGATGACGGTGACAAAGTGATAGGGTTTTGGTGTGGGTGTCGTTTCTGTTTGTTAGTTTTCCTTCTAACAGTCAGGACCCTCAGCTGTAGGTCTGTTGGAGATTGCTTGAGGTCCACTCCAGACCCTGTTTGCCTGGGTATCAGCAGCGGAGCCCGCAGAAGATAGAATATTGCCAAACAGTGAGTGTTGCTGTCTGCTTCTTGCTCTGGAAGCTTCATCTCAGGGGTGTACCTTGCCATGTGAGGTATGAGGTATCACTCTGCACCCGATTTTGCAGGTGTTGTGTGTCTCAGTTTCCCTTGGCTAGGAAAAGGGATTCCCTTTCCCCTTGTGCTTCCCAGGTGAGGCGATGGCTCGCCCTGCTTCAGCTCTTGCTGGTCGGGCTGCACCAGCTGACCAGCACCGATTGTCCGGCACTCACCAGTGAGATGAACCTGGTACCTCAGTTGAAAATGCAGAAATCACCCATCTCCTGTGTTGCTCACGCTGGGAGCTGGAGGCTGGAAGTGCTCCTATTCGGCCATCTTGCTGCAGGCTGGATTTTCTTTAATATCATGTTTCTAGTGTCTATCTTTTCTTGCCCCCGTCTGGTTCTCCTGAGGTTACAAACCTCTAATAATCTTTAGTAGCTAATAGTTTTTAGTATTATATTCAGCCTGTGCCACTGTTTCTCTTTCTCCTTTTGTCCAATCTTTTCAGCTTTATTTCCCTTGCTCTTCTTTGTCCTGCTTTGTTTTTCATTCATTCATTTATTCATTCATAAATACTAGACACCTATACTAGGAGTGGGAATAAAAAATGAATAAGAAATAGTCATTCTAAAAGATTTCACAATCCAATAGATCTTTAAGTGGAAGTTAGGGTATATGTAAGACCTTCAATTGAGCTAAGAAAAATGGTCTGGCAATGCCTAAGACTTAATACAAAAATGGGAGAAACAAATTTTGCCTAAGATGCCTGAGTAAAGTTTTATAGAGCAGGTACAAAGTGAGCTGAATTTTGAGAGATGAGTAAGAGTTTAAGAAAAAAAGGAAAACAGGGATTAGAGTAAGAAGGGAAAGGTATTCTAGGTGAAGGGAAGAGAATATACAGAGTTATGGAATGAGTTAGATGTTTGTGAATATCTTACTAGCAGTAGTTACTTTAGCTATATTTGTTTCTTTTCTTCCTGGGAAAGCAAAGTGAACCCCATCAACGTCTAACGTTGCTAGTGGAGTAGTCAAGGACATTTTTTAAAAATAGCTCTCATTTGGATAGTTTGTATCCACTCCCATTGAAACTTTTCATTCTTCATCCTCTTCTCCCAGGATTTCTCTGGGGTACTATATTATTCCCAAATATTGGATGTAGTGAAATTTGTTAACAAACTCATCCTTGGCAAATACTAAACAGGTTATTTGTAATGACAGTTATTAAGGGGAATTTTCTAAGCCTGTATTTTGAGATGCTCAAACAATAGTCTTTGAGGGCAACTTACCAAATGCATTAAAGGAAGTCATTTGGAAACTTCTTTACTGCTTTCAGAAATAAGAGAATTGAATTTCTCTTTTGCAGCCAATTCTCTTCAGCCACACACACATAGTAAATGAAGGTTTACTAACACTCTTTCTCTTGAGAACACTATCTACTGTGAGTGGTGCCAACAGCTGAAAGCATCGAGCCTGCCCTCGCGCTGTGAGAACACAGCTCTCTCCCAGGGTCTGCCCAGATGCTCATTAAAATCCAATGAGTACCCAACAAGGATGTGTTGTTTAGTCCAACATCATAGTTTTTATAAATAAAGGAATTTCAACTTGGTGTGGGAAGATGGACAAAGTCGAGCACCATGGTAACTAGGTCAAATGAACTCTTTAAACAGACTATCCACAAATGAATGGATGTCAACTGTGCATGCCATTTAAGGCATCACAGCTTAACATGCTCCTGCCCCGTGTAACTTCTGCTGATCCCCAACCTTGATGCTTTCATGTTTCCTTCTGTGCTCACTCCATCTTTGTACCTCTCATAATTGACTCTTTCACTCCTCCCTTCTTTTTCTATTTCTGTAAGTTATGATGTTTTTTTCCTATCAGTTTGGCTTCTTTAAAATATCTCATATAACTATTCAACATGTTTACTTCTTTCACAACTTTTGGATCCATAAGGTGTAACTATCTTTTCTTATGTTTATTCCACACATGAGAAAAAGCCACTTGACTAATGTCCTTGTCAAACATCACCTATTACCACCATAATACTCTCTTCTTAAGCACAGTAGAAATCAGGGGGAGATTAGTATATAGGAGGGGACTAAAAATAGTTTCTACTTTTAAGGAGCTTAAAATCCATTGGGCTGTCACAAAGAATACTTTTATGAAGCCTCACTGTGTGAGGAAAATGTTTATTTCTCCCAAAGAATGGTTGTGCTTTCTTTTGGCAGATATTGGAAATTATAGTATTTAGAATCGTTCTCTTGTTTGCTCTTGCTGCCAGAATGCTGAGCACCAAATGTAACATTTGCAGACTATAATTACTTAAGCTTCAATTGCTTCCTTTTCTTTGTATGGCTTTGAGTTTATACGGTTATTATAAATGGATACGTATTATTGCAGGGTTAAACTTTTCTTAAGCTTTGTAGGAGTGACATTGGATTTAAATAACTAGACAGACCTTTAGCTTTGACTTGGATAAAAATGTAACACATGCTCATCAAATTTGCACATGAGAAGAGTCTAGGAAAGAGCGTTGCAGTATTTGGTATAATGCTGGGTCAATAGGGGCTTCATTCTTCAGAATTCCAGGGAAGTGACATCATGAGAAAAGCAGTTAGAGAGGGATGAAGCCAAGGTTACACAGTAGGTGATGGGCTGTGAAGGAATGTCAGTGGGTAAATAACCTTGTAGAGAAGGGCAGGGATTTGCATGAAGTAAATTATAGTTGTATGGGCCAGGAGTTAATTCTTAAGCAATAGAAAGTGAGATTTTAAGTACTTTCCAGGAGTGTAACATTTGGGGGAAGGAAGATGCTTTTAGTAATGATTTTAAGAAAGTTTTCCTTTCAGATACTTTTTCTTCAAGGCTCTTATGGTCAATCTGATGTTTATTTGAATTTGGTGATATATTCAGACGAAAAGAAAGCTGCTTGACTTTGGGATGGTAACAGTACAGAGACTCAGAATGTAGAGGTCTCAGGGGCTAGAAGAACAGTTTAGAACTGATGCAGAGAATACTAAAAGGAAAAACAACACATTGGTGGGAGTTCATGTTGAAAATCTAAATGAAAAGTCATGGATTGGGACAGACATAGAAAAGAATGGGAGTTTTTCATTAATGCACGAGTTAAAAGTATGATGTACGTTTCAAAGAGTGGACACCTTCAGGCAGTTTGCTGAAAAGGCAGCAAATAAAACAAACAGGTGGTGGTCTGGGTGTACTGCATTCAGTTCTGAATACACAAAAAATAAGAAAAATATTTTTTGTAAATGAGCACATACAGCATATAGTGGCCAAATGGAAAAGCAATTATAAATAATGGTATGGTAAACAAGGAATGGTAAAGCCACTATATACTATTAATTCGAAGAAGAAAAAAATGGAATGAGAGGTAAAATCATTATTTTTAAGTATTTGAAGAGAAATAGTCTGGCTTCAGGGAGGGAACATGTAATTTGAAGGCGGAAAAAACTGTGCCAGATCTACGATCCATCACCTACTTACCACCTACCCAGTATTGCCTCAACAACACCCCTAGGCTCTGTGATAAGTGGCAAGAAAGCATCTTGTCTGGCACATGGCAATTAGCAGGCCCTCCATGAATGTGATTTTATTCCTGTAATTAAGAAAATATGAGAAATCACTATGTATATTCTCTACAGTCCCAAAGGTTTAGGTCTAAAACCAATGTATAGTACCTACAAGGAGAAAAGTTTTGCTGAATTAAAAATATAAAATATACACTTTTGAAAAGAAAGTGGGCTTTCTCAGCAGATGATTTTGTTTTCCAGCCCAGAAAGTGTTCAAATCCAAGTTTTCTTATCCCAAGGTAACCTAAGAAATCTGTGATCTAAGTGGCAGCTCCTATTTTGAGACTTCTATTAGGATTTTGGTAAAGGAAATTTTTTTGGTCTTCTCTTAGAAATTAGAGATGAAGGAGATAGAGAAGGGATGGAACTGCACAGGTAGAAACAGAAATTGGGTACAATCAGAAAAAAGAATGTATTGCTCTATGAATCTGGTACCAATAAAGAAACAAAGGCCCACTTGGAATACAGTAATTTGAGGAAAAAGTTTATAAAGTTTTCATTTAAAAAGTTGAGTTATTAGTGGCAGAACGTATCAGTCATGAATGTACCCTAGTATGTTAGCAATGGAATGTATCCAAGACACGGCACCAAAGTAAGTTACCAGCAGCTAATCCATACGGGTTTGTAGCAACCTCAATTCTTGCCCCCTCAGAAGAAAGAATTCAACCAAGGGCCATAAGGCAGAGGGGGAAACTGAGGCAGGTTTGAGAGCAGGAGTGAAAGTTTATTAGAAAGCTTTAGAGCAGTAATGAAAGGAAGTAAAGTATACTTGGAAGAGGGCCATGTGGGTGATTGGACAGATCAAGTTTGCAATTTGACCTTTTGACTTGGGGTTTTATATGTTGGCATATTTCCTGGATCTTGTGTCCCTTCTCTCTGTATTCTTCCCTTGGGCTGGGCTGTTCACATGTGTAAAGGCCTGCCAGCACTTGGGAGGAGTGCATGCACAGCATGTTTACTGAAGTCGTATGCATGCTTACCTCAGGTGTTCTTCCCTTACCAGTCAAGCGTCTCTAGGAGATCATATACGAGTTAAACTCCACAATTTTGCCTCTTAATGTGCACGTTTGAGCCCACTCACCTAAGTCCTGAGATCTTATCAGGTAGCTGCTGATCACTGGTTTCAGGTGTTTTTGTTCATTGGGAGACTGTCTTTGCCTGATGTTGGGAAATTATTATTTTAGATAGACAGTTAACAATCACCTGACCATCACGTGATGGTCACCTAACATTGCTGGTGTGTGTGTGTGTGTGTGCGTGCGTGCATGTGTGTCAGGGGAACCCTCTCCTGTTCTGCTCATGTCTGACTAGCTACCCACTGTAACAGAGAAAGAACCACAATCCACAATCCAACATTAGGGACAGAAAGGAACAACCTACATCATGTGGAGAAGATCGCCTTGAAAAGAAGAGGGACCATTGGTCAAGAGAGGCTACAGCTCTAGGAGACCTCACAGGGAGGGCATCAAGGAAGGTATACCCTGACCTCACTCTCCTCCCTCCTTGAGGTCCCCATTAGCCAAAGACAAGTGAAAACTGGTAGGTAAGGAAGCATGTTGATGTTTTCCAAATGGGTCATCTTCCCAGGGCAGGAAGAAAGGTAGATCTTCTTAGTGAAAATTATTTAAATAGAGTAATACAATCTTCTCTTGATGCTTTTCAAAATCCCTTTCTAAAGGCATTCAAACTAGAAACAGGTAGTGAAATCTCTCTTGACAAAAGAAAAACATATTCTTATGTTTATCTCCGTTTTCTCTTTCCACGTTACTTTCTCCTCTTGAGTCAGCCACTACTATCCGTTCCACCACTGTCCTCAGAGCTCTGTGACTGGATCTACAGATGGGCCTCCATAACTGATTTAGGTCTGTCTGTAGCTGTTCCTGAGAAATTTCTGAGGAGCCAAGTTAGGTTTTTGTGAGTTCTTTCCCACTTCTCAGGTCCCCTTTTCAGTTGGCTAGTCACAGGGTACCATTTTTTCCTTCTGATACATTAAAATTGCATCCCTGCACCCACCTTATGATTCTAGGAAGCCATGCAGTTCCTGAACCTTTTTACTCTCTCTCTCTTTTTCTTGTTGTCACTGTCTTTCATTTATTTATTCATTGATTTGTTCTTTTAAAATAGATTGACAACCTACAGTATGCACACATTGGGGATACAGTGGTAGACATACCAGGCATGTTCTTTAACTTCATGCAACCTATTTTATCTTATTCATTTTATAACATTTAAATATCCTAGAAATTTTCAAAATGTAAACATGATCAAGACTTCCTTTACAAACTTAAGATACACAAATATTCATTTCAGATCAGGTATTCTAATTTTTGACATGGAAAATATGTTCCCATTGCAATTTGATGCGCAAATATGTCTGCATTAGTAGTCAAACAATAGTTTAAAATGCCCGCTCCCTAATTAATTGTCACTGTTAGCTTATAGTTTTATTTAGTTTGATGATGATAAGGATAGAATGCAAATTTAATTGAAGTACCATAAAATTGAGATATTAGAATATTTTATAAGAGCCAGTTCTTAGAGATTGCCTGTAAAATATACTCAGAGTTATGTGTAAGCTCTAGAGAATTAGGATGTGTATTAAAAATTTATCTAGTCCAACCACCTTTTGCAGGTCAAGAAATTTAATTTCCACTGATATAAAAAGAGAAAACAAGATATTCAATAGAAGCCCCTACATTTACTCTCTATATCTAAAAATCTTCCTTTAGGATTTTGATGCTCGGCAGCAGGTATATAAGGCTGAGTTGACCTTGACTTTTTTATACCATTGTGAACCTGAGTTGTCACTGTTGTTCCTTGTCTTTATCTAAGTTGTACATCCATAATTTCTGGGATTAATTTAACCCCATGAGCCATATCCATAGACCCCATGAAACTGCTTCTGAGCAGAATCTATAGATTTCCTGAAGAAGACAAAGTTTTTTGGTTTTTTTGTTTTTTTTAACAAAGACCAAATAACATTATGCATAGATATTATATTCCAGTATCTCCCAAATGGACTAACTGACCTCCAGGAAATTCTTAAATATACTAGCTTTGGGGATTTAATTCAATTTAATTTTTTTCTGGCTTTAATTTTAATGCTCATCTATACATTAATATAAGCTAATTCATAGTCATTTAAATAATCACCATACAATGGAGCACTGCTATGCAATATTCGATTCCCTATTTGTCTTTGGTCTAATATTGAACTTGCCAAGTGACATTTGCTATAGGCACTGAGATTGTAGGTACTATAGCTATATTTTGAAAAAATACATTAGATAGACCTTATTCATATACACACCACTTACATGATGCATTATTTCTAATGTGACAGTAAATAAGCAATGAGGTTGCTTCTGTACTTTATTTGAGCAATGATTAAATTGTGCATTAATTCATTCAAGTATTCACTTGACTAGGAATGGGGCTAGGTGAGGGGACACAGAAATAATGATGAAGTTTACATTCCACTGTGGGAGTGAGTGAAAGGATCAGAAAATATGCAACTAAGTAAATGAGAAAACAAAGGCACATAACCTAGAAAACATAAGTTAGTAATACTGCAGATTTCAATGGAGCCACATGGCAATCTCCTCTTAACATGAGAGCTTTAAAAAGTTATTATGTGACACTACCATAAAACTTGCTCTTGTGGATAGCTTACTGGCTGAATTTTAGATAAATGTGGAGTCTGATTATCATGAACCCAGAAACAAAACTTTGAAATTATGAATAGCATTCTGTAAAGCATGCTAACATAAACAGGCATTCTTTACATTAGTATAACTGAAATGAAAACAAGGAAACGGATTAAATGTAGAAATAGACCTGTCTACATTTCTGTAATATTAATTCTGACTTCTGCTATTTGTTTTAGCACATCAATATCATCTGTCACATTGAATCAATGTTTTAATGATATTGGATTTTTTACAAATTTATATCTAATTTGTAATTTTGATTTCTATGTCATAATTGTATAAAAGCTCTAGGCATGAGATGATTACACCTTGTCCTATAGATATTTATTAACATAATTTATGTCAAATCTAGAGGTTCCTAATTTTATTTTCTTTAATATGAGTTATTAACAAAAATACTTATAACATTTATTGTTGTTAAGAATGTGGTAAAATACTTTTAGAGGCTAAGGAAAGAATGAACTACTACAACCTTTTGAGATAATAATCTGGCAGAATCTGTTGAAATTCAAAAGACTCATATCATGTAACTCACTTTTGGGAAACTATCAGAAATAAAAGCATCTTCATATGTAGTTTTATAAAGATTATCATTGCAGCATTTCAGGTAATGCCAAAAACCGAAAAGCAAAATTTTAGCAAATCAAACTTAATAATCTATAAAAAGAAAAGTATGTCATGACCAACCAGACTTTATCCCAGGATTTTAACATTCATTTCACCTTTTTTCATTTTTATTCTTTCAAAAGTTACGATGGAATTTTCTAGAGGCTATGTCATGTGTTATAACAACAGTTGTGATGGCTAGTGGAATTTGTGATTGTGTGCTCTTGCGTTTTAAAACTTTCTCAGTTTTAATTTATGCTAAGGCAAAAGTACTGGTAGATACAACTCAAATTAAAAAAGCACTTTGGAGTCCACAATATTTTTATTATAAAATGTTTTACATTTTAGAAATTTCTAACATTATTATTGCTAGTGTTTGTGAATCTAAGAGTTGTAATTTATTTCAATCAACTGAGTTTTAATACACTAGCTTCCTTCGGGTACTTTCTGATAAAGATTATTCTTCAAAAATATATTTATTGTGAAATATTTCAAATACATTTATAAATATGGGAATTGTATAACAAAGAGGCTTGTACCAACAATTCAGCTCTAGAAATAATCTACCATATTTGCTTCTGATCTTTTTAAAATCAACCTCATCTTTTAGAACACTATTTGATTTACAGAAAAATCGAGAAGATAGTAAAGAGAGTTTTCATATATCCAAATTTAGTTTCCCTTATTACTAACATCTTACATTTGTCACAATTAATAAACCAATGTTGATACATTATCATTAACTAAAATCCATATTTTGCTGAAAATTTGATGATGATGTGATAAAAATGGAACTTTATATCTGTTGTCTTCATCCCCAAATTATGTAACTCCAGTCTAATCATGAGAAAACATTAGAAAAATTCCAGTTGATAGGATCCTACAAAATGCATCACTAGTATTCCTCATAATAGTCATAGTCATAAAAAAACAGAAATGTCTAAGAAAATGTCAAAATTTGTTAGTTTTTAAAAAATATTTTTGTCTATTCCAGGATTCCGTCCACAATGCCATATTACGTAGAGTACCATGTCTCCTTAGGCTTCTCTTGGCTGTGACATTTTCTTATACTTTTCTGTTTTTTACAACTATTTTGAGGAATACTTAATGATGTATTTTGTAGGATCCTACTATTAATATGATTAATATGATTTATCACCTTTGATGTTGACTTTCATCACGTGGCTATGGTGGTTTTTGCCAGATTTCCGCAATGTAAGGTTACTTTCCCCACACCCTTTTTTATGGTACTCTATGGAAAAAACTCATTATAAGAGTTCTCCCTCCTCGAAGGTGAAGTGTCTACAGAAATTATTAAGAATTTTTCTTGATGCAAGCAGATTTGTCCTTTTGCCTCTATGTATTGATTTAGTCAATTATTTATTCATATGAGTCACTGCTGTGGTATGAATGTATCCCCAAAATTTCATGTGTTAGAAACTTAAGATCTAAATTCATATGTTGTTTGAGGATGGAGGCTTTGGGAGGTAATTAGGATTCAATAAAGATTTCAGAGTGGGACACCCTATCCTTCATGATGGCACTGGTAGTTATTTTTAAAAAATTATTATTATACTTGAATGAAAACCATCATTCTGAGCAAACTATGGCAAGGACAGAAAACCAAACACTGCATGTTCTCACTTATAGATGGGAATTGAACCATGAGAACACTTGGGCACTGGTAGCTTTGCAAGAAGGGGAAAAGAGACATAACATGCATGTTCTTGCTTTCTGGCCAGCTGATGCCCTCCGCCACGTTATGATGCTGCAAGTAGAGTCTCACCAGCTGCTGTCACCTTGTTTCAAACTTTCCAGACTCCAGTACTGTAAGAAATAAAGGTATGTTTATTATAAATCACCCAGTGTCAGGGATTCTGTTTTAGTAACAGAAAATGGACTAAGGCTTATGGATATTTATTTTATATGCTGTGTTATAATTTTTTACTACAATGCTTATCTTGTTGCTCTAATTCTTCCAACTTTGGCCATTATGTGACATTTTAGTTGGTTTCTATGTGCCTTTAACATTCTTCTATCAATGTGTAGTGGGGTGTTTTATTGGTGTGAGGGTGGAGAAGTACTTTCTCACTTTCTGGCACTTATTTGAGATGTTACATAATCTCATTTTGCCCCAGTCCTAGAATTGGCTGTTTATTAAAGGAGCCCTGCTTCCTTTTATTGGAAATAGTATTAGAAACCCAGACCTGGGTTGTTGAGTTCCAATAATTTTTAAGGGTTTGTATTAACTGGTGCAAAATTTATTTAAATATTGTGTATAATTATCCCTACAGATGTTTGGAAGAAAGCAATGTATTGAAAAGAGCACAGGCAGACTTTGTTTTGAGTCAAAGCTCTTTATTTTAGGGGCAGCCTGACCTTGAGATACTTACCTACTCTTCTGATTACTTCTACCAGCTTACTCAAGCCAGACAAACAAACTTGAATTTCTTTGTAATTTTCCCAAAGCAAAAGAAAATCTTGTGACAAATATCATGCAGAAAAAGTATATGTGTGTGTGTGTGTATATATATATATGTGTGTGTGTGTGTGTTTAAACTAAAATACTATACCTTAATGGTATCTCATAATCTACTGTAATTATTTACTCAGACACTGTAATGTTACATACATTTTATCCTTTAATTCTTACAACAACACTATTTGTATTATCTGTATTGTTCTTTCCTCCATTTTAGACGTAAGGAAACTGAAACTCAGGTTAATTTAACAAGTGTAAAGTTTCTAACATCGTGGCAGTCACATATTCAGTTCTAATTAATGTTATTCCTCTTGTCCTTTACTAATGTGAACAAGCAGTGACTGAAGAGTAAACTTTTGGCCTATCTCACGGGCCAGGGAATTGCTTGCTAGATCTTACTTGTTGGCCAGAGTGTCTCACAGAGTCAAGCATGCTGTGGGGGTTAGTGAGTCCATTGGCTAGAAGCCATTCCCTTCTTGCCAAAGTTAAAGTGGCCTATATAAACTTTTTTCTAGAGCTGGTACACCAAAGGCATAAGTAACAACAACAATCATCGAAGTAACAATTATATTTGACAGTCCTTGAGATTTTACTTTGTACCAAGCACTATGTTAAATTAATATTAATATTCATCATCTTATTTCATTGTCACAACAAATTTGCAAGGTTTAACTAGCCAATTTTTTTTTTTTAGTTGAGAAAACTGAAGCTTGGAGTGATTAATTTTATTTCCCTAAGTAATGCAAATTGTAAGTTGCAGAGTCAGTGTTTGCAGCCAAGACTGTGTGATTCCAAACCCGTTTTCTTAGCTATTATACATGAGAAAACAGCACTTGTTGACAAGTGAAGGATGCTATGGGCATTTTTTAGAACTTAGTAACAGCAACAAACTTCTCTTAAGTTCTAGGGTTGCAAATATTTGTGCAATGCAAATGAAGAGCAGGGCTTGTGAGGATTGTAGAAAGGTAATTGATGAAGGCTTTATGCTTACAGTCTGAACACTGAACAACTGTAGAAATACCTCATACGAATTTTCAGCAGTAGGCACAGAAGTTCTGATACACGGAAGCAGAGATCACCTGGCATAAAAAAGGAAACCAATGTACAACACAGAATTAAACTATGGGAAATTAGGTAGGACTAAGACAAAGATGTATCCCTCAACCATTCCCAGCAAAGTGCATCATCATTTTTATTCTGAAAACAGTAGATATTAACATTTGACCTATTTGTAGTCTTTTATTTGTAGTTTTGGTATATGCTTTGTAGTGGATTATATGTTTTAAAAAGACTGTGATGGTTAAGTTCACGTGCTAACTTGACTGGGCCATGGGATGCCCAGACATTTGGTCAAATATCTTTCTGAGTGTATCTGTGAGGGTGTCTCTGGATTTGAATTGCTAGGCTGAGTAAAAAGCAGATTGCCCTCCCTAATGTGAGTGGGTCCCACCTTGGTACCCACTCAATCAACTCAAGATACGAATAAAATAAAATAGACTGAGCAAGATGGAGCTCCTGTGACCTGACTGCTTTGAGCCAGGACATCAGTCTTTTCCTGCCTTTGGAATCAAACTGAAATGTTGGATCTTCTTGGGTCTTGAGATTGCTGGCATTCAGACTGGATCAACAGCATCAGCTTTTCTGGTTCTCTGGTTTTTGAACTCGGACTGGAACTTATACCATCAGCTCTCTTGCATCTCCAGTGTGGGACTCATCAGCTTCCATTATAGTAAATCTTTATAATTTTTATAAGGATTAAAGATTGACATATTAAGGATTATTATTAAGGATTGAATACTGCTAATAATTAATAATTATATAATATATTATCCTATAAGGATTATTATTAAAGTCAATTACTTATAATACATCTCTCTTGATATATGATATATAATATATAGTATATATTAACTATATTTGATACATAAAATATGTAAAATATATATTATATATTTGATATGTATTTTATGTATATATATACACACACATCATATGCATATATTCTATTCTGCTTTTCTGGAGAATCCTGACTAATGCAGACTCCAACAATATTTCTATTTTCATACACTCTTAGAGAAGCTTACCATTCCTCTCTTACGAGTGTGTTCCCTCCTCTCAAACATGTCTGGGTTTAGGACTAATAGAATACAACAGAAATAACACTGTGTGAGTTCCAAGGTGTTCACCTTATAAAAGGTGACACAAATTCCAACTGCCATTCTCCCTTGAGACATATGCCTTAGAAGCGTTGAGCTTCCCTGGAAGAAGTGCTTGACCAGATATGTGAATGAGGAAGACTTCCAGTGATTTCAGCTCCAGCCACTGCACAAAACAGCCTGGGAAAAAATTGCTCACCTGAGGTCAGTCAACACCCAGTACTTTGTGAGAAAGATAATAATAATAATAATTTATTATTGTTTTATGAGACTAGCATGCATTTTGTTTTACAGTAAGAGATAACAAAAATATGTGCACAGAAATAAAAATACATAGAAAGCTATAAACCTAAGTATATGAATGCATAAGGATGTAAATTGAAAGTTATACTTGAACGATTAAGATATAACATCAGATACAAAAGTGTGTTGTGAGATAGACCTTTCTATAAACATTTCAGAAACATATAACCAAAAACTGGGCTACACAACTTATAGGTTCCTCTGTCATATCAAAAGTTTAAAGAAATTTAATTGCCGACATGTTTAGGTAGAAGTGTGAAGGGAATTTCTTTGGACAAAGCTGCCCCATGATGGCAACCCCCCCTGTCCTCCTATTATCAAGCAGGAGGGAAAAGGTGCTTCCACAATTGTAAGTCAGGCAGAACCTCCACGGGAGCCACTCAGAGGACTGGGTATCTTATGCAGCCTGGGAAAGCTAGAGGATGAGAGATGGGCCGGTTAGCTGCTTTAGTGGTTGAATGAGAAAAGCTTGATGCTAGAATAAGCTCAGATAACACTCCTACCCTTTGCTGGGACAAATAATGCTTATTTCCAGTGGACTAAAGGTAGGCTAAGTGGGAACAGACAGAACTATCCTGTAGATATTTTTAATTCTAAGAGAGTTGCCTGAAAGAATGATGGAGAGTCTGTTCACAATAAGTCTTCAAAGCAAAAAGTGATGAGGGATGAACATGTACCCAGAGGAAAATGCATCACCTATACCATAGGAAATGCATTAAATGCTTCTGGGAGTTTCTAAAGAATCCACAAAACATACGCTGAGTCAGCTTCACACGTCTTCCTGGCTCTGGGTGCTTGAAACCATCTTAATATAAGAATAGTCAACTAAGGGATGGCCTGCTCCTCCGTCCACAGAAGCCCAGCGTCTTTTCTAAACTTTGCTCCAACCCAAAGGGGTGAGGAGACTTGGTGAGCTAAATGCGGTAGAAGCGGGGAAGATAGGGGAAGAGAGGAGGACTCCCTCACTTCCTGATCTTCTACCTACAGAAGACACTAGCTAAGGGAGAGAAAACAATTTAAGTAATTTTAAATTCTGATTATTAAATGAGATTAGACATTTTACAATTTCTGAATTGAAATTGTATTTCAATAGGTAGTTAATCAATAATTATTAAGCAAGTATTATGTGGCAGTCACTATCGGAGGTTTTGAGGATGAAGTTGTGAACAGAACAAAGAAAATCCCCTGCCCCCATGGAACTTGCATTCCAGTGGGGAGATGCAGACAATAAATAAATGAATAGGTTCCATTTATAGTATATCAGATGGTGGTATGTGCTGTGGAGAAAACGTAACCAGGAAGGGTGGAGGGAGTGCCAGGTGTAGGGTGAGTAGGTGATCATCGAAGGCATCCCTGAGGACATAACACTTCCTCACTAATGCTTTCTTTTGAACCTATTTTTAAAAATTGAAAGCACTTCTTCTGTTATTAAAAAAAATGTATTAGGGGAAATAGTGCTAGCAGTTATTCAGGCAAAATGCGCAATCTCATTCTCCTGACACAATACAGGTCTATTTTTGGCTCATGTTGTAGGCCGATATGGCTCATAGACTTTCAGGTACACAAGCTGTTTGCCTTGGGGCTGCTCCAGCCCCAACCCCCAAGCCCTTAGAGCCCTGCACTGAATTCGCCTCACTGGGCGCACCGGTGAGGTGAAAGAGTGCATTTGGAGAAGCACAGCTGTGTTTTATTACTTTAGCCCAGAGGAGACACACATCACTCTCACCCATATCCACTGGCAAGGAGGCACTTGGCCATGGCCAGATGCAAGAGAGTTTAGTAATGAGTCCACAAAGGAGTAGAAAATATGGATTTTGGTGAATACTATGAGTCTTCGGTCCATATAGCTTCTTGGATTGAGTGGAAGCAAACAGACAAAGACAAATATTGGGACGCTAGTTGGGCTGGCTAGGCAGAGAAATTGAGCTTACCAATAGTGCCTGATAGAACAGTTTCTGATTATGCTTAATAAATGCTATATGTAATATACAGCATGTAATGTTCAGTACTATAATGGATTTGTTAGGGTAGAATAATTATGAATAACTTTTATCTTGTATTTAATTTTAAATTAATTCTATTTACTTAATAAAAAGGGGGAAACACAGTTCAAAACAAGTAAAGTACAAGATTTGCTTGAGTAAATGCTTGGTTTTATGGAATGTCATCAAAGTGGCAGAAATGTTTCATTTTAGACCAAAAATATAATTTGTATCTAAGAATGTGCCCTAGAGATTCTTATTCATTGAACAATTTATCAAGAAGTAAAAGGGCATATTTGCAATATGAAGTGTGCTTAAGGCATTAACTGGAGAATTATTAACATACCCAACATGTCTTGTTCTGTTTTAATATCAGATTACTTGTAGACATCATTTATTTAAAAAATAACAAAAGTGTTAGGAATTGAAATAAAGACTGAATCTACATAGATGAGATATAAGGGGATGTATCATATGGTAGTTCTATTTTTAGTTTTCTGAGAACGCTCCAAACCGTTCTCCATAGTGGCTGTACTAATTTACATTCCCACCAACAATGTATGAGGGTTTCTCTTCTCCACATCCTCCCCAGCATTCATTATTGCCTGTATTTTGGATAAAAGCCATTTTAACTGGGGTGAGATGATATCTCATTGAGGTTTTGGTTTACATTTCCCCGATGACTAGTGATACAGAACATTTTTATATAGCTGTTTCCATTTGAATGCCTTCTTTTGAGAAATGTCTATTCAGACCTCTTGTCTGTTTTTTAAATTGAATTGTTATTTTTCCGTATTGAGTTGTTTGAGCTCCTTATATATTAATTCCTTATTATATGGATTGTTTGCAATTTTTTTTTCTTATTTGGTGGATTGTCTTTTCATTTTGTTGATTTTTTCATTTTGTTTTGTTTTGGTTTGGTTTTTGCCAAACCAGGACAAAAACCCTAGTTTGTCAAAGCCCAGGGATGGGGCTGGAGTGGCCACTCAAGGCAAAGAGCCTGTGTACCTGAAAGTCTATGAGCCATATTGGTCTATAACATGAACCAAAAATAAACCTGTATTGTGTCAAGAGAATAAGATTGCACAATTTGCCTGCATAACTGCTAGCATTATTTGCCCGAATACAATTTTTTTTAAATAACAGAAGAAGTGTTTTCATTTTTTTTTTTTTTTGGTTTTTTTATTTTTGTTTTTTGCTGTGCAGAAGCTTTTTAGCTTCATGTGATCCCATTATCCAGTTTTCTGTCTGTGCTTTTCAGATCTTACTCAATAAATCTTTGCTCAGACCAAGGTCCTAGAGTATTTCCCGAGTGTTTTCTCCCAGTAGTTTCATAGTTTCAGATCTTGAATTTAAGTTTTTCTTCTGCATGTAGTTATCCAGTTTTCCCAGCACCAAATTTTGAAGAGACTGTCCTTTCCCCATTGTATGTTCTTGGTACCTCTGTGAAAAATGAGTTGATTGTAAATGCATGGATTTGCTTGATATATATTCAAAAGAAAAGAAATCAGTGTATCAAAGAAATATGTGTGCACTCCCATGTTCATTGCAGCACTATTCACAATAGCCAAGATAGAGAATCAACCTAAGTATCCATCAATAGATGAATGGATAAAGAAAATGTGGTACATATATACAATACAGTATTATTCAGGCATGAAAAAGGGAGAAATTCTGTCATTTTCAGCAACATGGATGGAAATGGAGGACATTATAATAAATGAAATACCCTAGGCCTAGAAAGACAAGACAAATGTTGCATGTTTTCACTCATATGGGAAAGCTAAACAAAATTAATTCATGGAGATAGAGAGTAGACTGATGGTTACCAGAGGCTAGGAAGGATAGTGGGAAGAGGGGAGAGAGAGGGGATGTTAATTGGAACAAAAATACAGTTAAGTAGAAGGAATAAGATCTAATGTTTTGTAGTAGAATAGGGCGAATACAATTAAGATTAACCCATTGTATGTTTTACAATAACTAAAAGAGTAGAATTGAAATGTTTCCAACACAATATATACCCACTGTAAGATATAATTGTTGTATTCCATGTAATCAACTGTCCCAGCATCAGTACTGAAAAAGTTATTTCTCCATTGATTTGCAGTGAGAGCCTCCTCATTTATCCTTTATCAGGATTCTTTATGTGTGTGGATTGTTTCTGGCTCTTTGTGAAAAAGTTTTAGAGGTCCAGATGCAGCGCTGAGATGTTTGATATGTGGGTATTTGTTAGGGATCAGTACTTGTGGAAGGGAGGAAAAGGAAGCAGGATTGGGCAGATAAGAAGTCAACCTGTGGTAAAGGGCTAAAAAAAAGATTCGGCCGACCTTGTAGAGAAGTGGAGTAGGAATATAACAAGCCTTGAGAATTGTCCCATGGGTAGCTGAAAATCCCTGGCCTTTTACTTCCTCAATCAGTCCTGGGATGTGGACCGCTCTGGGAGGGATGTGCTGTGGAAAGGCAGGCCTCCACCTGAGGCAAACCCTGAAGAAACTAAGCTGAAGCTATAAGCACAGAGCATGAGCAGCAAGTCCTTTCTTGAAGATGGAGGGCCTCTTTGGCAAGTCTCCAAGTCCACTACATTATTCTCTTCCATTTGTATGTTATCGTATCCTTAAATCAATAATTAATATCGGTAGGCCAGGCGCGGTGGCTCACGTCTGTAATCCCAGCACTTTGGGAGGCCGAGGCAGGCAGACCTGAGGTTTGGAGTTCAAGACCAGCCTGGCCAACATAGTGAAACTCCGTCTCTACAAAAATTAGCCGGGCACAGTGGCGCGCGCCCATAATCCCAGATACTCGGGAAGCTGAGACAGGAGAATCGCTTGAACCGAGAGGTGGAGGTTGCGGTGAGCTATCGGGCCACTGTCCTCCAGCCTGGGTGACAGAGCAAGATTCCGTTTCAAGCAAACAAACAAACAAAAAGAATTAATATCTGCGAGGGCGAATCTATCTACCTGACAATTATTCCTCAAAATGGAATGATCTATTGTCAGTCTTTTTGTTTCTATTTTAATTTGGGGGTTTTTATAACCAGTTCGAAGAAAATTGCATGAACTTATAATTCAGGAAGAAATAGTATCTCTGTGATATCACCTTACTGTAAAACTACATAATATGCTTCTGTTAATTTACAGTTTATTTTATGACCTTTATAAGGCTTTACAATTTTTTCCCACAGATAATTATCATCTTTTCTTAAGTCAATTTCTGCTTAAAGTTTTTGTAGATATTTTAAATGGATTTTTTTTTTTTTTTACTTTGGCAATTTCTATAGCTTTGTTTCTAATATATAGGAACACTTGATTTTGTATATTCGTTTTACATCTGGAAATTATTTTGAACTGTTAGCTCTATTCATTTGTCTGTGGATTTTTTTCACTATTTCTTTGTAAACAATCATATCATCTTCAAAACACTCTGTTTTGGCCTAATTTTATATTTTAATTTTGATGCTTTTAATGTGTTTTATTAAAAGAAATTATTATTTTGTAAAAATTATTTTATTTCAAGACCTAAAATTTTCACTGCAATTTTGAATAGAAGCATTGTTTGGTATCTCATTTTAAAAGGTATCTATCTAAAATTTCACCATTAACTTTTACTTTAGATTCACATTATTCATAGAAGATTTTTATCTGCTCAAAATAGTCAATAATTCCAGTTTGCTTAGATTTTTTCTTTTTTCATTAAAGTGTTGAATAGTATTCAATGCTTATCAACATCTAAGATGAACCTTTGGAGATTTTCTTTTACCGTCTTAATGCTGTATTTTATACTAGATTTTCTGGTGTTGTACTCTCCTTGCATTTCTGGATTAAAACCAAGTTGCTTATGACTCATCTTTCTTTTTATACATTTTATGTTGGAGTTTTATATAGAATATTTGCATCTGTTCAAAAGTGAAATCGATCTATAAATTTCTTATCTTGTACTATATCTGGTTGATTTTGGTTTGAAGCTATTCTGGTCTTATAAAATGAGACACTTCAACTGTTTCTGGTTTCTAAATTCTTTGAAATAATTTTTTAGAATAGAAAATTTTAAAAATTTGTTCACTTGGCAAAATAAATCTCATAAAGAAATAATAAAAGCCTGGAGATTTTAGGGGAAAGGGAGGGCACTGGGGGTACAATTTTGTATTATCAGTTCAATTTATTCACTAGCCTTTAGTTTATTCAAGTTTCTAATTTTTCTTGAGAAGAATTTATAATTTGTATTTTTTTCTAGATAATTATCTTTTTTGTTTTTATTTTTGAATTTATATACAAAATTATTTCTTCAAAGCTATTGAAGTTAAAAAATATCTCTACCGTAGCTGTCTTTTCATTCATAATGGTTTGTCATTTTTGGATAAATATTCATAAATATTTATTTATGTTAGTTTAATTTTTTGATATAATACCCACTTTAGTTTATTAAATCAATTGTTACTTTCTGAATTAGTTTTTTTTCTTTTTTCTTTTTTTTGTATTTTTAGTAGAGATGGGTTTTCACCATGTTGGCCAGGCTGGTCTTGAACTCCTGACCTCAGGTGATCTACCCACCTCGGCTTCCCAAAGTGCTGGGATTACAGTGGTGAGCCACCACTCGCGGCCAGTTCGTTTTTAGACTTAATTATCTCCTTTGTTTTGTTCTTTATATTATCTCCATAATTTTTTTGCTAGCTACTTGACTTAAATGCTGAAACCATTTTTAAATCTTTCTTAATTTTTTTTCACAGCCTGTACTTTAAGCTATATTTGTTCTATTAAGACGACTTTAATTAACAGAAATTTATAGGTTCTTTACTATAATTAACAGGAATTTATAGGTCCTTTTACTTTCAATTTTAAATGCTTTTTCACAACTGCTATGATTTGACCTTTATCACATGAGCTATTAAGAATTGGATATGTAAGTTTCCAATTGTGTGTGCTTTAAAAAATTATCATGAATTACTGCTATTGTATGCTGAGATGCAATGATTTTTTAGAGGAAATAAATGTCAGAGGAACCATGTGCTTAATGACATGGAATCGTGAATTAGGTAAATGCTACTGTGTTAATCAAAATTATTCTCTTTATTATTTGATGATATGACAGTTGATCATAAACAACTATTAATGCTTGCTGATAATGACAGTTTTCCAGGGTAAATGGTCTGGCAGAAATGTTAGAACCATAGCAGGATCTCCTAGTGTTCTTGAAAGATTAGAAACCTATTCAGTCTCAATTTTTTAAATATGCGAACTGGACAATTTTGTCCTGCCTAGTTGTCTAAGTCAGTATTTTAATGATGTTAATACTCACCGTGTCAAGGAGGGAACACAACAGATTTTTCAACTGCAGATAAGATTAAAGGCAAAAACAAGTTTCTCCTGCTTATTACAACAAATTTCATAATTTAGTATTATTTATCAATGAAACAAGTTATTATCTTGCTATTGCACATCTGCAAAAATGTATTACCAAACGTCATTGGATTTAACATACATATTTTAACTTAAATTCCAGGCTTCATTTGGATTTGCTGGGTTTTTGCCAATGTCCTTTTTCAGTTCCAGGATTCAACCCAGGATACCATGCTGTCTTTACTTGTCACATATCCTTAGTCTCTTTCAATTGGAACAGTTTCTCAGTCTTGCCCTTTCCTTTTTAAATGTCTTTGATTATTTTGAAGAGTTTTTATTAGAGCAGGTATTTTGTGACATGTCCTTAAATTTTAGACCATCTAACATTTACTCATGATTAGACTGAAGTAACGTGATAGAATGTTTTGATTTTCTGGTTTTGTTTCATTTTGTTTTTTGAGACGGAGTTTCACTCTTGTTGCCCAGGCTGGAATGCAATGGAACGGTCTTGGTTCACTGCAACCTCCACCTCCTGGGTTCAAGTGATTCTCCTGCCTCAGCCTCCCAAGTAGTTGGGATTACAGACACCTGCCACCACTCCTGGCGAATTTTTGTATTTTTAGTAGAGAAGGGGTTTCACCATGTTGGCCAGGCTGGTCTCGAACTCCTGACCTCAAGTGATCTGCCTGCCTCAGCCTCCCAAAGTGCTGGAATTATAGGCATAAGCCACTGTTCTGGCCGATTTTCTTTTTTTCAGTAAAGAGAAATGCATGGATAGAAAAAATTCGTAGATCTAGTGTCCACTTCTTTCATCTGAAGGTAATTTAAATTTAATTATTATAACTTTGCATTATAAATTGTTGGATCTGGATAGTAATGAAAAATTGATGATGATGTGTGGCAATAGTGTCATTTGTTTCATTTTGGATGAAAGCTAAAAATGAATGTCATGAGATCTCTTGTGAATATGGTTCCTCCATTATGAGTGATATTAAAACAAAATGTAGAGACATTTTAAATGCATATGATGCTCTGTGAGGAGCATTTTTGCTAATATATTCCTAAATAATTCATAAGCAAGGAGCAAGCACACTTGGCATATAAAAAACTTCAAATGTTTCTTGATATATATTGATGTCATTCAAAGTGTTTAAGAAAAGGCATCACTATTTTACTAATAACTACGGAATAGTTGTAAATTAATAGTGTAATAATGACCCCATATATTAATTGCTTTCAAAGCAGATGTATAATATTCAAATTTATTTTCTTTTTTCTGTTCTGATTATATTTATTAAAATGTATTTTATGTCTATTGAATACAAAGATTTTGCTTGCATTTTGCACATTGTGGTAGTTTTTGTAATTTATTTTATTTTATAAAAATATCAAATTGGAAAAGAATGATTTTTTACCACAAATGGTTTGAAATGCACTCATCTAGACTTTATCTTATATATTGCTTTCATGATTTTTCATGTTTTCTTGTTCTTGTTTCATTTCCACTTAAAAAAATATCTAACACAATTTTAAAGGAAGATGTATTTTCATTTTTCTCTTTAAACATAGGATATATATTAATTTTAAGTCATCTTTAAAGATTGTTTCATAAAAGCAATTTCATCTGAAGTAAATTCCTGAACTGCTTGCTGATTTAAAAATATATTAGCATTAGACATTTTGAAATATTCGTTTCCAGAGTTATTTCAAGTGGGCAGTGTTTTCAAGTGTTTGCTTTTTCTTTTCATTCTATTTTTATTTCTCTTGCTCAATCTTACTCTCTGCAGACACTTCTCTGGCTGTGAGTTTTCTGTTGCATCCCTAGAGCTTGCCAGACCTCTTGTCCAGAATTGGGTTCTATAAGAGCATCTGAGATCCTCCACCATTATAATGGGATCATGACAATAATATTTTCGAACAAATGAGCAACTTGCATCAGTTCTTGAACCTATGCTTTCTTATTTCTTTGGAACTGCATCATTCTACAAACCACAGAAAATTCTTTCCAGTGACACTCTAGGTCCTGGCTTTAAAGAGAGAGACTTTGGCTCTGGTTTTCTAGTTCCCCAATCTCCCACCCACCCAATCACCTTTGCTATTTTCTGTCTCACAGGAGCCAACACATAGGCCCAACTCTCTACCCCAGGATGAGGGGCCTAACTGGATTCTGCCTTCTCTTCCTCTTATCATTTTAGGCTTTTGTTCTTTTATGGACATTGAAGATATTTTGAGCCTAGTTTTACTACTTTATATCTATAATTACTATGGAAGCAACAACAACAAAATATTAAACCAAAGTGTGAACATATAGATCTATTTTGATAAGAAGCCTTCCATTTTTCCATCTCAAATGTTTTATTAGGAAAGTAAAACTGCAACTTTATCAGACTAACATTTTGTACATATTAATTACAATAGTTTTTGGCATACAGGGGATTTTTAATATAAGCAACAAATAATTATTTTTGGCTACATGGATAAGTTCTTTAGTGGTGATTTCTGAGATTTTGGTGCAGCAGTGTACACTATACCCAATATGTAGTCTTTTATCCCTCACCCACCTCCCAGTTTTTTCCCTGGGCCCCCGAAATCCATCATATTATTCTCCGACCTTTGTGTCCTCATAGCTTAGTTCCCAATTATAAGTGGAAACATATGACATTTGGTTTCCCATTCCTGAGTTACTTCACTTAAAATAGTGGCCTCCAGCTCCATTCAAGTTGGTGCAAAGGCCATTATTTCATTCCTTTTTATGACTGAGTAGTATTCCATTGTGTATATATACCTCATTTTTTTATCCACTCATTGGTTGATGGGTATTTAGGATGGTTCCATATTTTTGCAATTGTGAATTGTGCTGCCATAAACATGCAAGTGCATTTGTCTTTTTCATATAATGACTTATTTTCCTTTGGGTAGATAACCAGTAGTGGGAATGCTGAATTGAATGGTAGTTCTACTTTTAGTTCTTTAAGACATCTCCACACTGTTTTCCATACTGGTTGTACCAGTTTACATTCCACCAGCAGTGTAAAAGTGTTCTCTTTTACCACATTCATGCCATCCTCTATTATTGTTTTTTTTTTTAATCATGGCCATTTTTGCAGGAGTAATGTGGTATTTCATTTTGGTTTTAATTTGCATCTCCCTAATAATTAGTGATGTTGAGCATTTTTTCATGTGCTTGTTCACTCTTTGTATATCTTCTTTTAAGAATTATTTATTCATGTGCTTTGACCACTTTTTGATGGGATTGTTTGATTTTTTTCTTGCTAATTTGATTGAGTTCCTTGTAGATTTTGGATATTAGTCTAGTCCTTTGTTGGATATATACTTTGTAAATATTGTACCCCACTCTGTGGCTTGTCTGTTTATTCTGCTGATTATTTCTTTTGCTGTGCAGAAGCTTTTTAGTTTAATTAGGTCCCATTTATTTATGTCTGTTTTTGGGGTCTTAGTCATGAATTCCTTGCCTAAGCCAATGTCTAGAAGAGTTTTTTTAATGTTATCTTCTAGAATTTTTATGGTTTCAGGTCTTAGATTTAAGTCTTTTATCCATCTTGAGTTGATTTTTAGATAAGCCGAGAGATGAAGATCCAGTTTCACTCTTCTACAAGTGGCTTGCCAGTTTTCCCAGCACCATTTATTGAATAGGGTGTCCTTTCCCCACTTTATTTGGCTTTATTTCTGAGTTCTCTACTCTGTTCCTTTGGTCTACATGCCAATTTTTATACCAGAATCATGCTGTTTTGGTAACTATAGCCTTGTTCTGTAATTTGAAGTTGGGTAATGTGATACCTCTAGCAATACTTTTTGCTTAGTATTGCTTTTCCTATGCAGGCTCTTTTTTGGTTCCATATAAACTTTAGGGTTGTTTTTTCCAGTTCTGTAAAGAATGATGATTGTATTTTGATGGGAATTGCATTGGACAGAATGGCCATTTTTATAATATTGATTCACTAAATCACTGAACAGTATAGACATTTTTACAATATTGATTCTACCCATCCATGAGTGTAGGATGTTTCCATTTGTTTATGTCATCTATGATTTCTTTCAGCAGTGTTTTGTAGCTTTCCTTGTAGAAACCTCTCTCATTGGTTAAGTATGTTTCTAAGTATTTTATGTTTTTTGCAGATGTTGTAAAAAGAATTGAATTATTGATTTGATTCTCAGCTTGGTCATTGTTGGTGTATAGCAGTGCTATTGATTTTTGTACATTGATTTTGTATCCTAAGAGCTTACTGAATTTATTTCTTAGATCTAGGAGGTTTTGGATGAGTCTTTGGGTTTTGTAGGTATATAATTGTATCATCAGTGAACAGTGACAGTTTAACTTCCTTTTTTTTCAATTTGGATACCCTTTATTTCTTTCTCTTGTCTGACTGCTCTGGCTGGGACTCGCAGTACTATATTGAATAGAAGTGGTGAAAGTGGACATCCTTGTCTTGTTCCAGTTCTCGGGGGAATGCTTTCAGCTTTCTCATTCAGTCTGATGTTGGCTGTAGGTTTGTCAGAGATTGTTTTTATTACTTTGAGGTATGCCCTTTCTATGCCAATTTTGTTGAGGGTTTTTATCATGAAGGGATGCTGAATTTTATCAAATGCTTTTTCTGCCTCTATGGAGATGATCATATGATTTTTGTTTTAAATTTTATGTGATGAGTCACATTTATTGACTTGTGTGTGTCAAGCCATCCCTGAATCCCTGGTATGAAATCCACTTGATCATGATGCATTATCTCTTTTATATGCTATTAGATTCAGTTAGCTAGTATTTTCTTAAGGATTTTTGCATCCATATTCATCAGGGTTACTGGTCTGTAGTTTTCTTTTTTTGTTATGTCCTTTCCTGGTTTTGATATTAGGGTGATATTGGCTTCATAGAGTGATTTAGGGAGCATTCCCTCTTTCTCTATCTTTTGAAATAGTTTCAGCAGGATTGGTACCAATTCCTCTTTGAATGAGAGTCTGATAGAATTGAGCTGTGAATCCATCTGGTCCTGGACTTCTTTTGGTTGGCAACTTTTTTTTATTATTATTACTGTTTCAATCACATTAATTGTTATTGATGTGTTCAGAGTTTCTATTTCTTCCTGATTTACTCTAGGAGAATTGTACATTTCCAGAGATGTATCCATCTCCTCTAGATTTTCTAGTTTGTGTGCATAAAGGTGCTCATCGTAGTCTTGAATGATCTTTTGTATTTCTGTGGTATTGATTGTAACATCACCCGTTTCATTTCTAATTGAGCTTATTTGGATCTTCTCACCGCTTTTCTTGGTTAATCTTGCTAACAGTGTCTCAATTTTGTTTATCTTGTCAAAGAAGAAGCTTTTTGTTTTATTTATCTTTTTGTATTTTTTGTTTGTTTCAATGCATTTAGTTCTGTTCTGATCTTTGTTATTTCTTTTCTTCTGCTTGGTTTGGGTTTGGTTTATTCTAGTTTCTCTAGTTTCTTGAGGTGTGATATTAGGTTGTTTGTGCTCTTTCAGGCTTTTCTTATGTAGGGATTTAATGTTATGAACTTTTCTCTTAGCACCACTTTTGCTTTATCCCAGAGGTTTTGATAAGTTGTTTGTCACCATTATTGTCCATTTCAAAGAATTTCTTAATGTCCATATTGACCTCATTGTTAACTCAAGATAATTTAAGAGCAGATTATTTCATTTTCATGTATTTGTAAAGTTTTTGGGGCTCATTTTGGTGTTGATTTTTAGTTTTATTCGTCTGTGGTCTGAGAAGATACTTGATATGATATCAATTATCATAAATATACTGAGACTTGTTTGGTTGCCTATCATATGGTATATCTTGGAGAATGTTCCATGTGCTGATGAGAATGTATATTCTGCATTCATTGGGAAGAATGTTTTATAAATATCTGTTAAGTCCCTTTGTTCTAGAGTATAGTTTAAGTCCATTGTTTCTCTGTTGACTTCTTGTCCTGATGATCCATCTAGTACTATCAGTGGAGTATTTAAATCCCACACTGTTATTATGTGACTATCTCATTACTTAGGTCTAGTAGGAATTGTTTTATAAATTTTGAAGCTTCAGTGTTCATTTCATATATATTTAGAAGTGTAATATATTTTTGTTAGGCTAACCTTTTTATCATTATATAATGTCCTTTGTTGTCTATTTTTACTGTTGTGGCTTTAACGTCTGTTTTGTCTGATATAAGAATACCTATTCCTGCTCACTTTTGGTTTCCATTTGAATGGAATATCTTTTTCCACCCTTTCACCTTAAGTTTATGTGAGTCCTTATGTGTTAGGTGAGTCTCTAAAAGACAGCAGATACTTGGGGGGTGTTTTTTTGTTTGTTTGTTTCGCTTTTTTTTTTTAATCCATTCTGCCATTCTGTATCTTTTAAGTGGAGCATTTAGGCCATTTACATTCAATATTAGTATTGAGATATGAGATACAGTTCTGTTCATCACATTAGTTGTTGCTTAAATATCTTGTTTTGTTTTTTCCATTGTGTTATTGTTAATTAGGTCCTGTGAGATTTATGCTTTAAGGAAGTTGTATTTTGTTGTATATTGAGGTTTTGTTTCAAGATTTAGGACTTCTTTTAGCATTTCTTGTAGTGCTGGTTTGATAGTGGCCATTCTCTCAGCATGTGTTTGTGTGTAAAAAACTTTATCTCTCCTTCATTTATGAAGCTTCATTTTGCTGGATATGAAATTCTTGACTGACAATTATTTTATTTAAGGACCCCAGTCCCTTCTGACTGAATATGTTTTTAGTGTTTCTTTACTGAATGTCACTAAATGAATACAGACATTATCACTAGTAGTATCTAATTCAGAATTGCTATTTTTTGGTCTGTGAGGATACATTTAAATATAAAAGGCCGGGCGTGGTGGCTCAAGCCTGTAATCCCAGCACTTTGGGAGGCCGAGGCGGGTGGATCACGAGGTCAAGAGATCGAGACCATCCTGGCTAACATGGTGAAACCCCGTCTCTACTAAAAATACAAAAAACTAGCCGGGCGTGGTGGCGGGCGCCTGTAGTCCCAGCTACTCGGAGGCTGAGGCGGGAGAATGGCGTGAACCCGGGAGGTGGAGCTTGCAGTGAGCCGAGATTGCGCCACTGCACTCCAGCCTGGGCGACAGAGCGAGACTCCGTCTCAAAAAAAAAAAAAATAAATAAATAAAAAAAAAAATAAAAAAATAAATAAATAAATATAAAAAAATTCCTCCAGACACTGAAATTTAGATGAAATACAGCTTGGCTTCAAATTCTGTTTTATTTCTCCTCCTGCACTTTCAGTAACTAAGATAATACAATATAAAAAGACGTGGCATTGTAGAAATTCAATAAGTGTAATTGTTCTTAGTCACATTAGAAAAGAAGCAAAATACCCCTTTTTACAGTGAAGTTTGCTTTCAATTATTAGTAAATTTTCCTTGCTACCCTAGATTATCATTACTTTTTCAACATTTTTCTGCCTGTTTTCATAGCAGCTCTATAAAATTTGTGGTGCATATAAAACCTTAAAGATATTTCAAGTCAGGCTTGACAGCTAGATTTATTTTTGAGAAAGAGTAATATTACTACTAAAATAGTATTTTTTATTTTAAATATTAATAGATCAAAAGGATGATATGTTCACTATGTTTTATGAATGAATATAGATTTTCTTGTTCTATACTGAGGCAATTAATTTGGGTTGAGCATACTCTGAATAGTGACTAAATATGTAGACAATTGATTTTGGAAATACATTAACATGCTTAGACTATAAAAGTATATTTAATATTCTCAAATAAACTTATTTATTTCGTAAAAATTCTCAAATTCATTGGCAAGAAATAATACATTTAAAAAGATAATTTTCTACCTATTTGCTTTTAAGATAAAATCTAGAGTGAAAACTTGAAATAGCAAACATATGAGAATGGATGGAGTCTGATAAGAAGACATGTTTGTCTTTGTGACGGATATTAAGGATTGCTTACCCAATGGCCATTTTCTCCTACTTTTTCCATTCTGACGGAATTTGCCACCCGCCATAGAGGCAGAAACTCTCCAGATGTCCATTTTCTGGTATCCCTGATAGTTATGTCTAGTGGGATGGATGAAGTGCTACACGTTTCCGGAATGGTTTTACTATTTTAAAATAAGAGAGACCAGTGAAAAGAGGCACCTTCTTCCTTGCTGCTTTTGGATGTTGTCCTGGGAGGATGAAATGATGAAAGTTAGGACAGACATTCTGTAATCTCAGCAAGTAAGCCAAGGGCTCTGACGCTTCTGGGCTGTGGAAAAAATAAATTTTGTAACTGCTTTCATCTGGACTTTCTGTTACATCATGTAATAAACCTCTACTTTTAGTTAGGTACCATCTTGACTGAGATAGTTTCTGCTTAAGAGGTAGATTAATTCTACTCTGTAAAGATATTAAGAAGTAGCTAAAATATGCTCATGTTGGTGGTCAGTGCCTGATGTAGGGAGATGAATGGATGGGTGAAGGGTTAAGAATGTTTGTCTGTAAAGTTGAAATTATAATTTTATGTTTATCGGAACTAATATTTAGTCAAATTAAGTTTATTTTTTAATAGACTAAAGCAAACCTAATGCTGGTATTATGAATATATGTGAGACTAAGCATCAGCTTTTGGCACGCGTGATTACAGTTTTTAGAAAAGTAAGATGGTGGGGGAAAGAACTCAGGTAAAGCAGGAATGTTGAGAATGAGTTATGCCTAATTTTGCCTCTGTAAGCACCAGAAGCTTCTCTTTAATAGTTGTTTAAATGTCAACCAATCCATGATGTTTATAATAACATTTAATTGTTTTTAAAATTTAGGAATTTATGAAGGCAAGTTTATTTGAGAGTAAGAAACCACACTTTAGAGGTTTTTGTTTGTTTTCTTGTTAGTTGAAGTCTTGCCCTTGTTGCCCAGGCTGGAGTGCAGTGGCACGATCTCAGTTCACTGCAACCTCTGCCTCCTGGTTTGAAGCGATTCTCATGCCTCAGCCTCCTGAGTAGCTGGGATTAGAGCGCCCGCCACCACACCCGGCTAATTTTTGTATTTTTCATAGAGAAGGGGTTTCGCCATGTTGGCCAGGCTGTTCTCAAACTCCTGACCTCGTGATCTGCCTGCCTCCGCCTCCCAAAGTGCTGGGCTTACTGGCGTGAGCCACTGCGCCTGGCCTAGAGGATTTTACTTGTGCGCAATTGTAGAAAATGTATTATAGCTCCATATACTGTGGAATTCCAATATTAACATTTAAATCTATCCTCAGCATGGTCTCAGGAGGGAAGCATCTTAGCTTGGTGAGAAATAGAATTCTCCAATCACTTAGCCTCCAAAGTTTTGCTGATCTTCTTGTGCATTCCTTCATTCTGCCACAGAAGGATTCATTGGGCAGGACTTACTGATGCCACGGAACAAAAATATGTAAACTTTTACTTAGGGATAGAGATGCTTTTCAGTTGTTTGGCCCTGAGACATTCTTTCTATAAGGCGAATACTCTTTATTGTTTGGAGAATTTTCTCTGATACCTATTATGCAGTGGGGATGATGAGTTTTCTGGAAGGGTAAATTCTGGATCTACGTCTTTCTGGAAAGACACATAGATGCCATTATGTCCTATGGATGACAATTTGATGGCGGAAATTTATTTATTTGTTTGTTTATTTTTTGAGATGTAGTCTCGCTCTGTCGCCCAGGCTGGAGCGCAGTGGCGAGATCTCGACTCACTGCAAGCTCCGCCTCCCGGGTTCACGCCATTCTCCTGCCTCAGCCTCCTGAGTAGCTGGGACTACAGGCGCCTGCCACCACGCCAGTCTATTTTTAGTAGAGACGGGGTTTCACCATATTAGCCAGCATGGTCTCGATCTCCTGACCTTGTGATCTGCCCGCCTAGGCCTTCCAAAGTTCTGGGATTACAGACGTGAGCCACCGTGCCCAGCCGATGGCAGAAAATTAAAGAATGATTGTTTTAGTTATTCACTCCTAATGTAATGTTAGCATCATGGCAAAATGTGAATTTCTGGCATTGCGACTCTAGCCGTTTTGAGCTCACTAGAGAACTATGAAAGAAGAGTAGGATTTTGCTCCTATAAAACCTGAAGAATATAATATTTTCTCCCCCAGCGTGGAATCCTCTAGAGGAGCAGCTTGATATAGTAGAAAAAGCTCCAAAATAAGGTTTATATGTTTTAAGTTCTAAGTTTGGTTTCTTTATTCAGTGATCATTTAATTTGGGACAAACCTTCACCTTTCCTAAGCCCTGATTTTTTTTTTCTTATACAATAAAGATAATAATTTCTTTCTTGCAAGAATAGCATTTTGTGGAGATTCAAAAACTAATTGTGCTTCCAAAGCTCTAAACCATTTACAAGTGTTGCCATCTTATCTTTTGGACTGTAGAAATTTGAAAGCTGTTACTTGGAAAAGCGGAGCCTCTGAGAAGCAGGCATACTGATATCGGAAATGACAGGTGACAACATGACCACAAAGATGAACTGGAAACCAAAGGACAACATTGGCAGTCATAATGATGACTGATCATTAATGGAAAGGCAGATTATGTTTAGAATCATCTGTTTTTAAAAAGCACAGAGATGTGCAGTCAAACTTAGTGTTTTTAAATGGTTAAATATTTTGGATCACACCAGGGTGAGGTTTAGCTGATTAGAAAATGGATACATGTGTTTTATATTACTTCCCAAATGTCTTACAAATAGAGGCACTGATTGCCTTTGGTTCAGGCTGTATTTTCCAGGGTGAAAAAACATTTCGTTGCCTTAGTTCATGCACTAGGCACAAGGCAAAATTTAGCCTCTCAAAGTCTTGAATTAATCATAAATTTTTACCTAAGTAATTTTCTCAAAACTATTTCATACTCTGCACACCAAAATATTGAAATTCTTTGGGTTTCTTTTTGAGCCATGTTTTCCATTGACTTTCCCTCCCTCCCTCTCTGGCTGAACATCTGCACAGATATTCCCCTTATTATACATTGGTCAAACATCTGTGAGAGATAAGCTCTAATATTCTACGGTATGGATTCTGTGGTGATTTGAAATATTTTTGAATTTTTTAAAACACCACCCCCATCAAAAGAGTGTCCAATTGCCTTTCTTTGAATACAGAACCATCTTAACATGAAAAAATAGAAAAGATCTGAGAGTTTACTCTACATTCAAGCTAATGAGTTTGCCTGCTACAGTTTTAGGATTGCTTGCAGCCTCCTGAGTCAGAAAAGAATTTTATTACAACAATAACAACAGCCAGAGTATCAGTATTTTCTGGTCCCCTAATTACCTTAATTCTAATTCCCCGAGGGAGGCAAAAAGAGGGTCAAGCGACATCTGCACACATAGGAAAAAAACTTGAGCTTAGGGAACTCAACTCTTCTAGGAAATGTTAGTATGCATGTCTTCTCTTCCTTTGGAGGGAGTCATTATTTTTTTATCATATTGGGTAGTAAGCATGACTGCCCATTTCTCAGGAGGGTGCACTATATATTTCAATGCTGTTGACTGTATAAGCATTTTTGTAAAGATAGCCTAGACCAAAGAAGGTCAGAGCCTCTATTCACAAGACATGCAGAAACACAAGAGACAATGGAGAAGCATCTCCCAACACCTCCCAAAATAATCATGGTTGACTTCTGAGGCTAGGTGTACCTTTCACAGTTTTAGTGGGGGTTCCAGCTGAATCCAGACAGGTGAGTACTCAACTGCCAGACATGTGAGTAAGGTAGTCTTCAGTTGATTCCAGTTCCCAGGCTTCATGCCATTCCAGCTAAAACGTAGAGCAGAGATAAGAAGTTCCCCCCAAACCATGTTCACATTGCAGATTTATGAGTAAAATAAATGTTTTTAAGTCCTTATGTTTTGGAGCAGTTTTTTTATGCAGCAGCAGATAACCAGAACAGACTGTTTAGCTTAATGCAGCTCTGTAAAGGCAAACCTTCCACTAGATTTACCCCAGCTGTGAGATTAGAAGCTCCACTCCAAAAATTCTGGATAAAATATATTTTGTTGTTCTTGTACCATATAAACAAATAAACAAAATAACTCAGCACGGGAAATTGTAGCTTTAACTAGGAAAATATATTAACATCAAGATTTAAAGGGATTGTGTTTAAGTATCTACCATGTTGCCATTTGAGTATCTACCTACATGATCTTTCCTCTATAGGAAGCCAAACCATATATTTGCTAATAAATTTTCCTCATGGTGCGTTCTTCCATAATCTGTGTTTCCTTGCCATTTTATTCTCTGTGTTCTGTGTTTCCTTGCCAAAGAACATAGAGAATAAAAAGATATTCTATGTATGTAGTCTTAGGTTTGTCACTAAAACTGTTTCCCAGATGCTGGGGTCTACAAAATATAATTTCTAAAAATGGTTTGGTGACCAACTCTGCTAGGCATCTAGCAAAGGAGGTAGCAGCATCACCAGCTCAGACCCAGTTAATTCTGACAAAATGTTTGTTTGGGGTGAAATTTGCTTGCCAAGAAGTAAACTTGAGAGAGTAGTATCTGTTTTCACCTCTAGCTTATCAAGTCTGTTTGTTCTTTCGTTCTTTTTTTTTGTTTTGTTTTGAGACAGGATCTCATTCTGTCACCTAGACTGGAGTGCACTGGTGCGATCTCTGCTCACTGCAACTTCTGTCTCCCAGGCTCAAGCGATTCTCCTGCCTCAGCTTCCCGAGTAGTTGGGACTACAGGTTTGTACCACCACTGCCCTGCTAATTTTTGTATTTTTAGTACAGACGGGGTTTCACCTTGTTGGCCAGGCTGGTATCAAACTCCTGATCTCAAATGATCCACCCACCTCGGCCTCCCAAAGTGTTGGGATTACAGGCGTGAGCCACTGCACCTGGTTTGTGCTCCCATTCTAATAATGATATCCAGTCCTTGTTCCTTGAGAACAGTCATGTTTCAGTGTTCATATTGAATTCGGTTCACTTAGATGAGAGAGGTATAAATTTGGTTTGTCTTCTTGACTATAAATGGACTTGATCTGGCCCTTTCTGATTCTCTAAGCTCTATATCGGAGTATTGGTTTGCTATAAAAATCTTGCAAGTCTGAACATATATAGAGTATATCATCTCTCTGCCATCCTGTAGTTATTAGCTCAATATAATTACCCCAGTGATCTCTCTACCTCACTGTGTTTTTCTCTGAGGACTGTTAGGTATCTTTCCTCAGAGGTAGATGCTTTTGGAACATTCAATTCAATTAATTCCAAATACTATATCTTGCAACCATACAGTTAATCTCTGGCACTTCTCAGTCTCCAAGTCCTGCCATATCTATAATATCCCATGGGCTTTATTAAACCATACATGTCTTCTTTTATTAAACCATGCATGTCTCAAAGGCTGATACTGTCCTCCCTAAGGATGTCTTCAATTCTTGGCAAAATGTGACCTAAACCAGTTATTTTGGAAGCCTGTTATAAAATTTTAGTTCAGCCTACAGATGATGTGGGTTTGGATGGTAATGTTACTCCAAAATACACCAAAGCTTACTGGGACACAGCTATACCCATAAATTTATGTATTTTCTATACTGCTTTTGTGCTGCAGTTAAAGAGTTGAGTTGTCATGACAGAGACCATATGGCCCACAAAGCCTAAAAAGTTTGCCAAACCCTGTCTCATATGGCTGTTACACTTATTTGTGTGTGTTTTTCATCTTTTTTCCCCCTCTGTCCTTTAGTCTGGATATTTTCTATTGGCCTATCTTTCAGTACACTAATCCTCTAATCTTCTTTTCTGCTGTGTTTAATCTATGGCTAAACCCATCTACTGAGTCCTTAAATTCAGTGATTATATTTTTCATATCAAGAATTTATATGTAATTTCTCTTTTATAGATTTTTTTGATTGCTGGTGAAATTCTTCTTTTGTATTTATATGTTGAATATGTTAATTAAAGTTATTTTAAAGTTCATGTTTTGCAAGCCAATATTTGGATCACCTGTGGGACTATTTCTATTTTCTGTTTTTTCTCTTGGCCTTTGTTTATTTCATTTTGACTCAGGGTAATTTTTCTTTGAAAATGTCAGATATAGTGGTTGAAAAAGGACAGATCTATTCTGAATCTCTGGCTGAGATCATCTTCATTGACAGAAGCATTTCTTTCTGGTAGGCAGTTACAGTAAGAAAGAGTACCTTAATACCAGTCATGAGGTGGTTGAAACCCGGTTTTGAGTTTTGCATGATGGTTGGTTCATTTCCAGTTATCCTTACCCTTACAGTGTAGCTCTTCCAATGTCGTAGTTGGATGCCTAGGGTATTTACCAGGACCTTTCCTCCTCGGCATGTGTCCTGAACTCCAGGTTTTGTCTTCTCAGCCCCACGAAGTTTCCAGTAGTTCTGCTCAGCTTCTTGCCTCTTTGCTGCCACCTTCTGATTAGCTTCTCAGTCTACCTAGCTACTTACAGATCGCCACAGAAAAAGTAGTACATAATGTTAGGTCTCCTCAAAAGAACATCCATTTTCTCCAAGATCTTTGTCCTCTCAAGTCCTGGTTAACTTAGTAGCTTTCTGATGGTTTCCAATGTATTTTTTTCATTTGTATGTAAATATTCTGAACAGCTTTTGTAGTTACTCTTGGAACAGTTCAGCAGGGGTTGGAGGAGGGCAGATAGTTCGTGACAAAGCATTCAACCATTACCCTCAATAAGCAAATTCTTATTATTTTTGATAAGTTATTTTATTCTTTTTCTCATTTCAGTGAGTTTAGGACCATAGATTTCTATCTCTGGTCCCCTGTATTGGAAAAAAAAAATTACCCTAGGGTAGGTTTTTTCTCCAAGACTGTTTTGTGTTGGTCACCTGTGGGGGACACCTGCTCTGGAAGGAAGCCACACCACACAGTTTGTTGATTTATTTTAGCCTGTAAGAAATCCCTGTTGCACTGAATTTACTTATTTTGGCTGCCTGCCCTACTGCCTGTCTTTACCTTGCCAAATTAGGGGTTTTATATAGGATTCTTCTGAGATTCCTCCATTTGTTTCCCCAACATTCTCTTTTCACATTCAGAGGAATTGTGAGTCAGTGAGGTGTGCCTGCTTCTACACTGAACCATGCATCCTATATTATGAAACTTCATGGAATTCATATACCATTTTTCTTTCTTTTTTAAAAAATGTGTCCATTTATTTTGACTGTTCACCTTTAGAGACCATTACATCTAGCAAAACCATTTCTTAGGGCTTCGTTTCAAGCTTATTATTATTATTTTTAACAATGAACATTTTTATAGCACTCTACATGTGCCACACAATCCACTAAGCACTTGACATATATTAATTCATGTATTTTCCCCACTTTACAGATAAGAAAACTGAGGCGCAATGATCTTAACCAACTTTCCCAATGTCAGAGCTAGTAAGAGCCTGGGCTGTAGCCCCAGGGATTCTAGTTTCTTAACCCAGCTCGGAAGTTTGACTTGGATGTTCATGTGATAGAATGGTAGAGAATGGAAGAAAATCACAAATCGCAAGTATTTCCCAGTTAGTAACTCCTCAAACCCAAGGATGACTCAGGTTGGCTCCCAGCACTTGGCATGTCATGATTCTATCCTGCTAATTCCATATTCTAAAGCTCATTTGTGGTTGGCTATCTGGAAGGGGAGAAAAATCTCTCAGACCCTGTGTTGGCTGGAAGTGTTTAGCATTTTTGGTGAGTGAGGGTGTGAAGAGCAGCTTGTAATGCCGTAGGATGTCTGGACAACACTGAATTTTTCTTACTCCCATTTCTAGTTCAGCTTTTCCTGAAATACCTGCATATCTTTCACTTTTACAATCTGCACAATTTTGCTCAAAAGTCACCTTCTAAGCAAAGCTCACTCTGATTATCTCATTTAAAATAGCAAGTACTCTGTCCACAGACAACCAATCCCCTACCTTATTTATTATAACATTTATTGTCTCTGACATACTACACAGTTTATTTACTGTCTGTCTCCTACTCCACTGCTGTATCATTACTACCTAGAAGATTGCCAAGCACATATTAGATGCTTATTAAAATTTGTTGAATAAAAGAAGAATAACAACTTTAAAAATCAATTGAATATATTTTAAACCGCTAGAGAAAAAGGTTCAGCGAGGAAAAAACTAACTGATTTCAGGGGTCACTCTCTTTCATTGCCTGATGCTCAGTGTCTTGAAAACTGCTTTTACACTTTTTCTCCATGTTATGATTGCTTCATATTGGAGAATAAATTGCTTTTCTTTTATTTCATCTTGGCCAGAAGAAGAATTTCATGCTTTATCTTTTATGTATTTGTTATCTGTGTCTCTCTAAAAGAATATAAGTTCCATAAAGGTGGGGGATTTTTCTGTTTGCTTCCATCAATATCTGTCCCAGTGATTTGTATTCACGTGTATTCTCAGTAACCTATTTTGTGTAATGTCGAGTTACCTAACCACTGGAGTTTTCTTTGCTGCAGCCCAGAGCATATGATAGATATATGTTCAGAATCTAATTTACATGTGAATGTCTTAATCTTGCGTGACAGCAGTGACTTTAATCTTATAACCCTCTTTCTCCTAGGTTAGGTGATTAGAAAGGGAATTAAGACTACTTTATTCCCATCATCTTACCAGGGCTTAAATTGAACAGGAAATGCCAATACCCTAGAGTCTTCACTGTATAATCTTTGCATGGAGAGATACATGTTAAAAATATAGTTCATCTATAATGGGAGAGAGAGCAATCTGCTACTCCATTACTAAAAAATATAATTAAATTCCTTAATGCTACTGGCTACTTATTTTACATAACTGAACATGAAATACAAAATAAGAAACAATCACCTCATTTGCACAGTCCATCAGAGTAGTTGTAATCTTTTGATTTGGAAACCTCATGAACATAATTTCAGCATGTCAGTGGAAGTCCATTTTGATAGCATTGTCATTTGGTTTTTCTGAAGCTGTGCTAGTTAAATTAAATGACTCTCCAATTGTCAAGGGTTGAGTGTTGTTGCCAGAAACAATAGAAACAGAAACACAAGAATCAGGAAACCTTCAACATACACCAAATTTTCAGACATTTTCCACCTGAATGTTAAATTTGAAAAAATAAATCCAATAATCTTAATAATTTGTTAAAGCAACAGTTACCTATAAGCAGTAATTGTGTTTTGTGAAGGACTCTCTTTGACCCAGGGGAATGAAAAATGGAAAGTGGATTAGATTACTTAGAAAGGGAATTCCCTGCTTGGAGCATCAGACATATGCTGTGGGGTTTAGGAGACACAAAGCTTGTCAAGCTACTTTGTAATTCAGGCCTGGAGCTTCTTTAAATGCATGGCTAGTCTTCAGTTTCAGACAACATATTGCTCGTTAGCTTTTCTTCAGATACAATCTTAGTGTTCATTTCTTTTCAGGTGCTGAGTTCTGCATTTTGTGACACCAATTATGGAATGGGTGACCTTAATTGTCTCCTGCATGTTGCCTGGGCCAGAATGCCAATTGGATAACAGGAGGGTCATGGTTGCCCTATGGAGAGGGTGATGGAAAATTGTAAGCCATGACTCGGCTGATGCAGGAGAAGACATAGACTGCAAAAACGGATTGATCATGAAAAGTAAACTTGCAAAGGACAGCACGCATGCACTCTGAAGCCTACAGGAGAGAAGCTCACACTTACACCTCCCATGGCATTATTGCCATGCTTTATTCATTCATTTTTTTAGTATGCCCCAATAGATGATGGTGGACATAAGCATTTGATGATAGTTTATTAATCAATTTCTACCTCTTAAACAACTCCTGGATAATAAAACATTACATTTTATCTACAGAGATGAAAAGACCTTAGAAATTGTCTGAGGTAGTTCACCTTAATGAGAATGAGAAGGAAAATAAGTTGTCCAAGGTCATAGAGCTTCTAAGGCACATAGAGTCTGTTTTAAGGAACGTACAGTCTGTTTATGCACCTTATCTCATTTAGTCTTCACTGATCTCTGTGAGGTAGTTGTGGAAATTGGCCTAATTGCTATTTTATTGAGGAGAATGTTGAGTTTCAGAAATTTCAATACCCAACATGAGAAGAAAAGTGAGGTGTAAAATCAGGTCTTGAAGTCAGAGTTTCAGCTCCTCCTGCAATATTCTGTGGCCTCTGAGATGTGCCCAGAAGGAGAAATTTAATAAACCCTGGCCTGTCTTAGCTTCCTACTATTTTTACTAAACCATTACTTTTTTTTCCTTGAATAAAACTTGGTATGTTAGCTCACAAAATCTGTTATTCTGTTATTCCATGTTCTGTGTAGTTTTTATCAACAAATTTACAGTTATCAATAAAGCAAACTAAAAACTGATTCATGGAGAACTATTGTTTTTCTATTCTAATTCCTGCCATCATCTTGTGTAAATTTTGTATCTACACAGATGACATTACCTTCATCTCTTATGCCCTTGGCCTTTGAACTCCTTGACTTTTTAACCTGTTTTCCTGACCCCATATTGGATTAGTTGACTTTAGGAAATACGTTGCCTTCATAATGTTAAAGACCAACATCTTAGAGGGATAATTATACTAGGCAGGGGTGGAGGTGTTGGCAGTGGTGAGATAGTCAAGGTTTGCACTGGTCTTGTTGCCAGTTTTCAATTTTATCTTTAATGCAATAGAAAACCATTGAAATATTTTCAGTAACAAAGTGACATATTCAGATTTGCAATAAAAAAGAAACATACTGCTGTATGGAAAACAAAATGAAGAGGGACAAAAGTGATTTCAAGCAATTAAAGGATTATTAAAAGAGTTGATGATGGTTTGTAGCAGGTTGATGGCAATGGGAATAGAGAGAATGTTTAGGAGCTAGAATTAATAGGACATGGCCATTGGTTGAATATAGGACTCAAGGGAAATGAACCATTTAATAATAATAATAATAAACAGTGTTAGGCTTGGAAAACTAAGGCTAGTTGTGGAAATACTTACTGAGATAGGGAACACTGAAAAAGAAATAAGGTTGAATTTGGGAGGAAAGGCAAATGGGAAAATGGTGAAATTAGGATTCGATACGTTCATTTGTGGTAACATAGAGAAATCTGAGTCCTACAGGGAGTAGGATACATGAGACTGAAGTTAAGAAGAAGAGAGGCTCAAGAGGAGAAGGAGATTCAGGGAAATAGGTTATCACAGATGCTGTAGGTGGTGGATGCTCCAAGGATGCAGATGTAATCAAATGATCCCAGCTGCAAAGTGAAGATCCATTGCATTTAGCAACATTGAAGTCAGATATGTTTTTAGTATGAGTTATTTCAATAGATTAGTGGTAGAATCTAGAATTCAGTGGGTTGAGGAATGAGGATAATGTGAGAAAATAGAGGCAGGAATTACAAATACTTCTTTTAAGACGTCAATAATCCAAATACAAATCTCGATGTCATCTAAAACTACTCTTCGCACTCACTGCCTACATAAAAATCAATCACTCAAAACTGGCAGCCCTACCTTTTCTTTTTCAGATTTATACCCATCATCTCTATCAGACTCCCTTAGCTTAGTTCCTCTTAATTTTTACATGGGTCTCCTCCTCTTCAGCCCTCGTAGGTACATCATTTGAAAGCTACTGGAATGACCTTTAGAAAATTCATATCCTCCTCAAAATCCTTCTATGTCTCTCCTCATTGTGGCTAACTTCCATTCTCTCCAGCCTGACACGGCCTTTCCTGGGGCATCCCACATTCTAGCTACCGAATACTATTTCAACTTCCTTCAAGTGTCTTCTTTGCTTAGCATATGCTGTTTATTTTCTAAGAATGCCTTTAATCCCTTCCTCATTCTACATTACTTGGCAGATTCTTCCTCAGCCATCAAAATTCAGCTAAGATTTCATCTCCAGGAAGCCTCTTGGCTTTCCTCTGCTGTCTTTATTAAATGCTGCCACTGCACATGGTGTGTTCACCAATTTTGACACAAACTATTTGTCTATCTTTCATTGCTTTATATCCAAAACCTTGTGCAAAATCCGAGACTAAATTGACATGTACTGAAAGAATGAATACATGCTTTGGATACAAAGGGAAAGAAATATAGATGACCTATCACGCTCCCCAGATGCCCATCTTATTTATTTACATTTCAATTCAGATGACTTGAGGAACAAGATAACCTAATAGAAGGTTCCACTGATCTTCACCTCCTGCAAGGACACCAAGTTAACAAATATTACACACACAAAAGAACACCTTCAGAAGAACCAAAAGTGAGGTGAGCACTTAATCCCTGGTTCTAACTTCATATCACTGGAAGAGCACTGAAAAAAGTAGGAAAGGTAGCCTCGAATCACTGACCCTTCTCCCATTCCCCCTGGCAGCAGCCACATGGCACAGAGAGAGAGAGAGAGAGACCCTGTACTCTCAGGGAAAGGAGAGCACAACAATTGTGACACATTGAATTGACCTCAGTGCTTCCCTGCCACAGCAGAAAGAAAAACTGGGCTGAACTCAGCTGATGCCTGCCCATGGAGGGAGTATTTAAACCGGACCTAGCTAGGGGGCAGTTGCTCATCCCAATGGTTGGGACTTGAGTTCTGGCAAGCCACACCATGGTGGGCTGAAATGTTCTGGGGCCTTATATAAACTTGAAAGGCAGCCTAGGCCACAAGGAGTGCAACTCGTAGGTGAGTCTTAGAGTTGAACTGATCTCAGCCAGTGAACTTGGGGGGCACACAATCTATTGAAACACCAGCTAGGTCAGCTAAGGGAGTAATTGAGTTACCCCTCTCCTACCCAGGCTGCACAGCTTATGGCTCCAAAAAAGACCCCCTTCCTTCATTTGAGGAGAGGAGACAGAAGAGTAAAGTGGATTTTGCCTTGCACCTTGGCTACCAGGTCAGTCACAATAGAATAGGGACCAGTTAGAGTCATGATGTACCCTTTTCAGGCCCTAGCTCCTGGACAACATTTCTAGACACACCCTGGGCCAGAAGGAAACCTGCAGGTTTGAAGTGAAGGACTCAGTCGTAACAGGGCTTATCACCTGCTGACTAAAGAGAGCTTGGGCCCTGAGTAACCAGCAGCAATACCCAGGTAGTATGCTGTGGGCCTGGCATGAGACTCTGCGACTTGTTGGCTTTAGATGAGACCTAGCACATTCCCAGCTGTGGTGGCTACAGTGGAAGGCTCCTTCAGCTTGAGAAAAGCAAAGGGAAAAGTCAGGGGACTTTGTCTTGCAGCTTAGGTACCAGCTTGACCACAGAGTGGTGGAAGAGCACCTAGCAGCCTCTTAGGGTCTCCAGTTCCAGGTTTTGGCTCTTGGATGACATTTCTGGACCTACCTAGGACCATAGGGGAGTTCACTTCCCTGAACGGTGAGTCTCAAGCCAGGCAGCAAGCTGAGTGAAGAGTACTTGGGTCTTTAAGGGAATATCTGCAGTAGCCTGGCAGTACTCCCCATGGGCCTGTGGTGGTGATGGCCATACAGTGAGGCTCCTTTGCCTGTGGAAAGAGGAGGGAAGAGTGGGAAGGACTGCATCTCATAGTTTGAGTGCCAGCTGAGCAGCAGTATGGTAGAGTATCAAGTAGACTTCTAAGGTTTCTGAGTCCAGTGATTGGCTCCTGGACAGCACCTCTGGGCCCACTCAGTGCCTGGGGGAACTCACCACCTTTAAGGGAAGGACACAAGCATGGTTGGCCTTGCCAGCTGTTGACTACCTCAAGGCATTTAAAAATCAAACTTCTAAAGGTCAAGGATAAAGAAAGCAACCTAAAAGCTGCAAGAGAAAAGAAACAAATACATACAGTGAAGTTCCCATGCATCTGGCACCAGATTTTTCAATAGAAATCTTACAGGCCAGGAGAGTAATATGAAATATTTAAAATGCTGAAGGGCGGGGAGAGAAACTTTTACTATAGAATAATATACCTGGCAAAAATATCTTTTGAAAATGAAGGAGAAATATAGACTTTTGCAGACAAATAAAAGTTGAGGGGTTTCATCAACACCAGACTGATCCTACAAGAAATGCTAAAGTAAAAATTTACTGAAACAAATGATAATGGAAACATAACATACCATAACCTATAGGTTATAGCAAAAGCAGTACTAACAGGCAAGTTTATAACTATAAGTGCCTTCATCGAAAAAGAAGATTGGGCCAGGCGTGGTGGCTCACACCTGTAATCCCAGCTCTTTGGGATTACCTGAGGTCAGGAGTTCAAGACCACCCTGGCCAACATGGTGAAATGCTGTCTCTACTAAAAATACGAAAATTAGCCAGGCTTGGTAGCAGGCACCTATAATCCAAGCTACTCGAAAGGCTGAGGCAGGAGAATCACTTGAATCTGGAGGGGGAGTTTGCAGTGAGCCAAGATTGCGTCATTGCACTCCAGCCTGGGCAACAAGAGTGAGACTTCGTCAAAAATAAAAAATAAAAATAAAAAAATCAATAAACTTCAAATAAATAATCTAATGATGCATCTTAAAAAAAAACTAGAAAAGCAAGATAAAACCAAACCCAAAATTAGTAGAAGAAATAATAATGATCAGAGCATAAATAAATAAATTTGAAATGAAGAATATAATATAAAATATCAACAAAACCAAAAAGTAGGCATTTTGAAAAGATAAATAAAATTGACCAATCCTTATCCAGGCTAATTAAGAAAAAAATAGCAAAGACCCAAATAAAATTAGAGATGAAAAAGGAGACATCACAACTGATACTGCAGAAATTCAAAGAATCATTAGTACCTACTACGAGTAACTATATGCCAATAAATTGGAAAATATTTGAGTGGATAAATTCCTAGATGCATGCAACCTACCAATATTGAAACATAATGAAATCTAAAACCTGAACAGACCAGTAACAAGTAGTGAGACCAAGACAAAATAAAATGTATTCCAGTAAGGAAAATCTCAGGACCTGATGACTTCATTGCTGAATTCTACCAAACATTTCAAGAGGATCTAATACCAATCCTACTCAAACCATTCTGAAAAATGGAGGAGGAGGGAATACTTTTAAACTGATTCTACAAGACCAGTATTACCCTGATATCAAAACCAGAAAAAGACACACTAAAAAAAAAAGGAAAATTATAGGCCAATATCTCTGATGAACATTGATGCAAACATTCTCAACAAAATACTAGCAAACTGAATTCAACAACACGTTAAAAAGATCATTCATAATTGCCAAGTGGGATTTATCCCAGGTATGCAAGGGTGGTTCAGCACATGCAAATCAATCAATGTGATATATCATATAAACATAATGAAGAACAAGAAAAGTATGATCACTTTTACTGATGCTGAAAAAGCATTTGATAAAATTTAACATCCTTGTTGATAAAAATCCTCAAAAAATTGAGGATAGAAGGAACATACTTTAGCATAATAAAAGCCATATGCAACAGATCCACAGCTAGTATCATACTGAACAGGGAAAATGGAAAGCCTTTCCTCTAACATCTGGGATATGACAAGAATGCCCACATTCACCACTGTTACTCAACATAACACTAGAAGTCATATCAGGGCAATCAGATGAGAGGAAGAAATAAAGGACACTCACACTGGAAAGAAAAAAGTCAAATTATCCTGGTTTGCAGACGATATAATCTTATATTTGGAAAAAACTAAAGACTCCACCAAAAAATCATTAGAACTGATAAATTCAGTAAAGTTGCAGGATCAGTAGCATTTCTATATCCCAACAGCAAACAATCTGAAAAAGAAATCAAGAAAATAATACGTTTATAATAGTTGCAAATAAAATAAAATACCTAGGAACAAACTTAAAGAATTGAAAAATCTTTACAATGCAAACTATGAAACACTGATGTAAAAAACTGAAGAAGACACACAAAAATGGAAAGATATTCCATGTTCATGGATTGAAAGAATCAATATTGTTATAATGTCCATGCTATCCAAAGCAATCTACAGATTTAATGCAATCCCTATCAAAATACCAATGAAATTCTTCATAGAATTAGAAAAAGCAATTCTAAAATTTATATGAAAGCACAAAAGACCCAGAATAGCCAAAACTATCCTAAGTAAAAAGAATGAAACTGGAGGATCATATTACCTGACTTCAAATTATACTACAGGGCTCTAGTAACCAAAATGTCATGGTACATAGATCAGTAAAACAGAATAGAAAATCCAGAGATAAATCCATGTATTTAAATGAAATCATTCTTGACAAAGGTGTCAAGAACCTATATTGAAGGAAGAACATTCTATTCAATAAACTGTGCTGGGAAAACTGGATATCCATATGTAAAAGAATAAAACGAGACCCCTGTCTCTCACTAAATACAAAAATCAAACCAAAATGTATTAAAGACTTAACTCTAAGACCTCAAGCTATGAAACTACTAAAAGAAAACATTGGGGAACTCACCAGAACATTGGGCTGAGCGGATTTCCTGAATAATGCCACAAAAGCACAGGTAATCGAAGCCAAAATGGATGAATGAGATCACATCAACTTAAAAAGCTTCTACACTGCAAAGGAAACAATCAACAAAATGAAGAGGTAACCCACAGAAATGGGAGAAAATATTTACAAACTATCCATTTGACAAGGGATTAATAAACAGAATATATAAGGAGCTCAAACAACTCTAGGAAAAACAAATCTAATGATTTGATTAAAAATTGTGCAAAATACCTGAATAGACATTTCTCAAAAGAAGATATACAAATTGCAAACAGTATATGTAAAGGTACTCAACATCATTGGTTATCAGAGAAATGCAAAACAAACTACTATGAGATATCATCTCACTTCAGATAAAACGACTTTTATCCAAAAGTCAGGCAATAACTAATGTTGGCAAGGATGTATATAGATTTATCTCTAGATAAAAGAGAACTTTTTGTACGCTTTTGCTGGGAATGTAAATTAGTACCATCACTATGAAGAAAAGTTTGGAGATTTTTCAAAAAACTAAAAATAGAGCTGCCATACAATCCAGCATTCCTACTCTTAGAAATACACCCAAAAGAAAGGAAATCGTATATGGAAGAGATCTCTGCACGCCCCTGTTTACTGTAGCACTATTCACAATGGCCGAGATTTGGAAGCAATCTAAGTGTCTATCAACAGACGAATGGATAAAGACAATGTACATATACACAATGGAGTACAATTCAGACATAAAAAAGAATGAGCTCCTGTCATTTGCAACAACATAGATGGAACTGGAAGTCATTATGTTAAGTAAAATAAGCCAGTTACAGAAAGACAAACATCGCATATTTCATTTATTTGTGGGAACTAAAATGTAAACAATTGAACTCATGGAGATAGAGAGTAGAAGGATGGTTACCAGAGGCTGCTAAGGGTAGTGTTGGAGGGAGTGGGGATGGTTAATGGGTATAAAAAGTAGTGAGAAAGAATGAATAAGATCTCGTATTTGTTAGCACAACAGTGTGACTACAGTCAGAGGTCATTTAATTGTACATTTAAAAATAACTAAAAGAGTATAACCGGATGTTTTATCACACAAAGGAAAAATGCTTGAGATGATGGATACCCCATTTGCCCTGATGTGATTATTATGATTTGCATGCCTGTATCAAAATGTAACTCATAAATATATACACTTACTATGTACTCATAAAAATTAAAAAGAAAGAGAAAAAAAAAATAAAAGAAAAAGAAAAACATCCAGATGACTTGAAAGCCAGAATAATTGGTTTTTATATTTCAGGTAAATAATATTTCTAGAAACACATAATGAAGTAATTCTCATGAGGAGTGAAAATACAGGTTTTAGCTTATGCAGAGTTTGTAAATCAATTCAAATGGGATCACAAAATAAACATTAGAATTTTCATTTTTTATTGTCTTTTTCCATTAATTTTGAAGATTTAAAGGCATATGTATTTTTAAATTCTATTAAAGTAATGAGACTTCGTAAGTAATTTCACAAAGGTTTAACTCTAGTATACATATTAGCATTAATCATTTATGGAATAATTATTTATAAAATATATAAAGTTGTATATATAAATGTATATATTTATAAGCATACACACAGTTTAGTAGTTCCTGTGTAATTAAGTAGGTTATGTAGGCAGTATGAGGACTTTTGAATAAGTCTTCAGTTGCTACCATGGAAACAATTTTTAGAGTTGTTCTGCAGAGTGACGTGATGCTGATTAAAGAGTTCAAGCACTTCATTTAAAAATTAGTCCAGAGTCAGCCGGGAAGAAGCTGCACATTGCAGAGCTGGTCCACCTCTTGCTGCTGGGCTCTGCTGGGCTGCTCCTGCCAGGTTGCCATGGCCAGCGGCTCTTCTTTACAACCTTCTTGATCTAAGGAGGCCAGGAGGTGATTTACAGCATGGCAGCTCCAGTGATCCTTGTCAAAAGGTTAATAGTTATGAACGTTCCAGTTAAGAAATGTATTATGTACTGCTCTGTAATCTGTGAGTGCTTAGCCTTAAAGGGCTTGATGAAGATAATATTCTGGCATTTTAGATTCTGACACGAACTTCATAACCATTAAAAACAAATGCTTGGCAAATTAATGGCTGTTGGATCTTTATTAACTTGCAGTGAAATATAATATCACTTTCATTAAAATATATTGCTGAAAAATGATGGTGAGAAAAATGTATTCTGAATGACAGTGAAGCTGTGAGATCCTAGGGCTGTTTATTTTATTACTATGGCAACTGTGATAAAAACACACAAACCACCAATGTTGTTTCCTTTAGTGAAAATTCTAAATTATAAATCTACTTGCTAACTAATTTTAAATTCTGACTTTTCAAAACAAGATGTTATTTTAGGGGTAACTTTCTAAAACTGAAATTTAGTCTCTTACTAGAAACACAGAAGCAAAATGACTGCAGGACAATTGAAATTTAAAATAGTCTAAAACATTGAAAAAACTTTTCTATAGCTGAATTTTCCCCAGACCACTCTAACCCTTTATCCCTTTGCTTTTTTTTTAACTTATCAAGAATACAGTGCTGTGTAATTATGAAAATCTCGGTATTTGTTGCTATGATACTTATCAAATCATTTAAAGAGAAATTAAATTTTTGCCATTTTAATGGGCATTAAAACTGTTTCACAAAGCCATTAGGGTAAAACAACATTATGCCCATTTTATGGAACTTGTTCTATCTGTTGTGCCACACTTAAACCAAACTCTGTGTCAAAAAACAAACTGGCATATGTGAGTATTCACAAATAGACATAGACAAAGAATATTTTCATGTGTAGACACTTGTCACCAGTAAAATAAAGTAGACTGAATTGCATTCAGCTGAAAACATACTGAAATCTAGGTTCATTTCCTTCATCGATTCATAAACTAATCACACCCTTCTACTTCTGTATAGTGTGGCAGGGATGTACAGTTGAAACATACACATCTAGGTACCTTTATACTCAATCATACTCTTTTTCTTCTGTCTTAATCTGTTTTGTGCTCTCGTTGCAGAATACTACCGGCTGAATAATGCATAAAACGCAAAACTTACCACCTCACAGTTCTGGAGGTTGAAAAGTGATATGGTTTGTCTGTGTCCCCACCCAAATCTCATCTTGAGATCCCACATGTTGTGGGAGGTACCTAGTGGGAGGTAACTGAATCATGGGGCAGGTCTTTCTTGTGTTGTTCTCACAATAGTGAATAAGTCTCATGAGATCTGACGGCTTTATAAGGCAATTTCCTTGAAAAAGCTCTCTCTCTCGTTGCCTGCTCCCAATCATATAAGACATGACTTGTTCCTCCTTGCTTCCCATCATGATTGTTAGGCTTCCCCAGCTATGTGGAACTATAAGTCCATTTAACCCCTCTCTTTTGTAAATTGCCCAGTCTTGGGTTTGTCTTTATCAGCAATGTGTAAACCGATGAATACGGTATATTGGAACCAGGAATGGGGTGCTGCTGAAAAGATACTCAAAAATGTGGAAGCAACTTTGGAACTGGGTAACAGGCAGAGGTTGGAACAGTTTGGAGATCTCAGAAGAAAAGGAAAATGTGGGAAAGTTTGGACCTTCCTAGAGATATGTTGAATGGCTTTGCCCAAAATGCTGATAGCAATAAGGACAATAAAGTCCAGGCTGAGGTGGCCTTAGATAGAAATGAGGAACTTGTTGGGAACTGGAGGAAAGGTGACCTTTGTTGTATTTTAGCAAAGAGACTGGCAGCATTTTGCCCTGCCGTAGAGATCTGTGGATTTTTGAACATGAGGGACATGATTTAAGGTATCTGGTAGAAGGAATTTCTAAGCAGCAAAGCATTCAAGATGTGACTTGGGTGCTGTTAACGGAATTCAGTTTTAAAAGGGAAGCAGAGCAAAAAAGTTTGGAAAATGTGCAGGCTGACAATGTGATAGAAAAGAAAATCCCATTTTCTGAGGAGAAATTCAAGCTGGCTGCAGAAATTTGCATAAGTAACAAGAAGCTGAATGTTAATCAACATGACAAGGGGGACAATGTCTCCAGGATATGTCAGAGACCTTTGTGGCAGCCCCTCCTATCACAGGCCTGGAAGCCTAGGAGGAAAAAAGGTTTGTGGTTTGGGCCCAGGATCCCTCTGCTGTGTGCAGCCTAGGGACTTGCACCCTACATCCCAGCTGCTCCAGCTGTGACTGAAAGGGTTCAAGGTACAGCGTGGGCTGTTGCTTCAGAGGGTGGAAGCCCCAAGCCTTCATAGCTTCCATGTGGTATTGAGCCTGCCAGTGCACAGAAATCAAGAATTGAGGTTTGGGTACCTCTGCCTAGATTTCAGAAGATGCATGGAAATGCCTAGATGCCCAGGCAGAAGTTTGCTGCAGGGGCAGGGCCCTCATGGAGAACCTTTGCTAGGGCAGTGCAGAAAGAAAATGTGGGATTGGAGTCCCTACACAGAGTCCCTACTGGGGCACCACCTACTGGAGCTGTAAGAGGGCCACCATCCTCCAGAGCCTAGAATGGTAGATCCATGGACAGCTCGCACTGTGCACTTGGAAAAGCCATAGACACTCAATGCCAGCCTGTGAGAGCAGCCAGGATGGGGGCTGTACACTGTAAAGCCACAGGAGCAGAGCTGCTCAAGGTTGTGGGAGCCCACCTCCAGGATAAGAGTGACCTGGACGTGAGACCTGGAGTCAAAGAATATCATTTCAGAACTTTAAGATTTGACTGCCCCACAGGATTCCAGACTTGCATGGGGCCTTTAGCCCCTTTGTTTTAGCCAATTTCTCCCATTTGAAATGGCTGTATTTACCCAATGCCTGTACCCCCACTGAATCAGGAATTAACCAACTTGCTTTTGATTTAACATGCTCATAGTTGGAAGGGACTTGTCTTATCTCAGATGAAACTTTAAACTGTGGATTTTTGAGTTAATACTGAAATGAGTTGAGTCTTTGGGGGACTGTTGGGAAGGTATGATTGGTTTTGAAATATGGGTACATGAGATTTGGGAGGGGCTGGGGTGAAATAATATAGTTTGGTTATGTCCCCACCTAAATCTCATCTTGAATTCCCATGTGCTGTGGGAGGGACCTTGTGGGAGGTAATTGAATCATGGGGAGGGGGCTTTATCATGCTGTTCTCGCAATAGTGAACAAGTCTCATGAAATCTGATGGGTTTATCGGGGTTCCCGCTTTTGCTTCTCTCTCATTTTCTATTGCTGCCACCACATAAGAAGTGCCTTTTGGAGGGCACGGTGGCTCATGCCTGTATTCCAGCACTTTGAGAGGCCAAGGTGGGCTAATCACCTGAGGTCAGGAGTTTGAGACCAGCCTGGCCAACATGGTGAAACCTCGTCTTTACTAAAAATAGAAAAATTAGCTGGGTGTGGTGGTGCATGCCTGGAATCCCAGCTACTCGGGAGGATGAGGCAGGAAAATTGCTTGAACCTGGGAGGAGGAGTTTGCAGTGAGCCGAGATTGCACCACTGCACTCCAGCTTGGGCGACAGAGTGAGACTATGTCTCCAAAAAAAAAAAAAAAAAAAAAGGTGCCTTTCACCTCCTGCCATGATTCTGAGGCCTCCCCATCTATATGAAACTGTAAGTGCAATTAAACTTCTTTTTCTTCCCATTCTCAGGTATGTCTTTATCAGCTGCATGAAAACGGACTAACATAGGAAGTCTAAAGTCAAGCCACCAGTAGGTTCAGTCTCTGGCTCCATTGCTGTGTCCTTCAGACAAGTGGAAAGCTAATCTTCACATGGCAGAAGGTGGAAGGGCTAAGGCGCAAAAGGGGGCCAAATTTGTCCTTTTATAATGGCATTAATCCCAACCATGAGGCAGAGCCTTCAAGGCCCAATCAGCTCCCAAAGGTCCCACCTCCCAGCACCACTACGATGACAACCATATTTCAGCATGAGTTTTGGAGGGGATGAACATTCAAACCATAGCACCTTCTTTACTCCATTAAAGATGAAAACTTTGTGATTTCCGTGTTGAAATTGAAACTTTTTTGGTTCTAAGGCTTTGTAATTACATGCACCCTTTGGTTGACTGATCAATTTTACTGATGAGGAAAATGAAAGAACCTGTGGTTTCTTTTTAATTTTGCTTTTTTAAATTCTTCACTCTGCTCCAGAGCATGGTGTTTTCCAATTAGAGGTCAATCAAAACAGTGATTTAAATATTTTTGAATAAATAAAAAGTAGCAGTTCCTTATTTTTGTCCTGCCTTTAGTCTACAGTCTACATTTTTGGCAAAAACTTTCATTTTGCAAATCTTTTTCCAGTATGCAGTGCCTGTGAGTTTCAAGTGCATTTGTTAAGTTGTTGCATTTTCTTCTTTTGTCCTTTCTCCCCTTCCCCCTATTTCATCAACAAGAACAACACGTCATTTCAAATATCAAGGTATAATCATTCTCCTGCAAGGCAAGTGTATTTGGCCATACTTTGGGCAGTATTTGTCTTTTCTCTGAGAGAAGAGTCCTATTATCTTCATGGCAGGTTCACATTCATGACTGTGGACTTCATGCCTATCAAGCAGCTCAGAGAACCAAAAGACAGAATCAAACTGGATTCCCAATTTATTGTGTATAGCTTTTACCCAAAAAGGTTGTTGAGAAGATTGGAAAAGACAATATATATGTCTGGCTAAACAACTAGTTGTTTTCATCTTTATTTTTCCCTGCTTTCATTTCTATTTTTTTAAAATCAAGCATTATAGTCATAATTTTCACTCAAGTGAAGAACTCATGAAGGATAGGCTTGGCATGGCAGCTAGAGCCCGATAGCACCTATATTTTTATGCACCACTATGCTTGGTGGATTGATATCTTGTATCAAGTTATTAGACAATTGCTCCAATTCTGGCATGCGTCTCCTTTGAAGGGAGATAAATAGGGCAGTGAAAAACAGTAGGATCTAGTTACACCTGTCCCCTTGTATTTGCTCATTTTTTTATTTTGAAAGAATCTCAAGCCCACATAATATTCACAAGCACAGTACAAATAGTAATCGTTGTCCCCCTGAACTGTTTGAAAGTTGCTAATATGGTATCTAATCCCTTCTGACTATTTTAGTATGTATTTCCTACAAATGAAGACATGGTTCTACATAAACACTAACATTTATCATGAAATTAACACTGATACTGAGACATTACTGCCATCTAATCGTCAGACTCTATTTAAGTTTTACCAAGTGTTCCAGTCATATCCTTTATTACCAGATGATCCGGTCCAGTATCACATGCTCACCTAGCTGTCATGTTTCCTTAGTCTCTCTCATTGGGGAGCAGGTTGGCATTGGTCTGTCCTTGGCTTTTACGACCTTGGTGCTTTTGAAGATTACAGGTCAGTTATCTTTTAGAACATTCCTCAATGTGTTTTTATCTGAGGTTTCTTCATGATTAGATTTGAGTTATGAATTTTTGGCAGAAATACCACAGAAGTGTTTTCATTGCACTTTATTTTTATTTGTACTATATTATAGTAACTCTAGGGACATTAAATTTGATAAACTTGATCGGGTGTCATCTACCACACACAGTTACATCATCATTTATACATCTATCCATATATATTGAAAATCATATGTTCACACCAATACTTCTAATTCCAAACCAAAGCCACAAGATTTATTCTAGGTTTCTCCTTTTCCATAATTGCAACTCCTATCTGCAAAAGCAAAAATCTTGGATTTTATAGTCCTTAAAATATTTACTTATTTCATCAATCTCCCCATATGTAACTAATCTTAGGCCATATCCACCTCATCTCACCTCACACAAATGCTATGCTTCCTCTGCTCAGGCCCTACTATCCCATATTGAACCACTCTCCTACTCTAATATTCTCCTCACACCCTCGGGCTGTTACATTCTGAGCTAGGCTGCCGCTCTGCGTGAGCCTCCATACCTTCTCAAGCTCTAACACTGATCTGGGTCCCTCTTCCCCCACTTACCAAAGTCTACCTTGCTCTACCTCCCCTAATAGCTTTTGGAATAAGTTATTTAGCAAGGGAAGAAAAGGAAAGAGAAGAAAAGAAAAAAAGAGGGAGTGAAGCAAAGAGAAGGGAAAGGAGAGCAAGACGGGAAGAGGAAGAAGAGAAGGAAGTTGACTTTTGTATTCCCCTGCTTTCACTCCCAAGTTCTCTCTGCTTTCGAGTTCATTGCCTCTTTTACACCCATTTTCATCTTCAATTAATATTGTTTTTACAAATTGGAGGCCTCTACCTTTCTGTCTGTGTTTTTTAAAATTGTCCAGATTTATTGAGGCATAATTGACAGAAATGAATGTATGTACTGTATTAAATATGATATTTTCATATATATACACAGTAAAGTGATTATGACAATCAAGCTAATGAACATATTCATCACTTTGCATAGTTACCACTTTTTTTGTTGTTGTGAGAACACAAGATCTACTCTCTCAGCAAATCTCAAGTAAAAATGTAGTATTAACTATAGTTACCATGCTGTATGTCAGATCTCCTGAACTTACTTATTCTGCATAACTGACACTTTTTACACTTTGACCAACATCTCCCCATTTCTCCCAATCCCTAGCCTCTAGCAATCGCCTTTCTACACTGTTTTGATTAGTTTGACTTTTTAAAATTCCACATACAAATGAGATCATGCAAGATTTGCCTTTCTGGGCCTGACTTATTTTATTCAGCGTAATGTCCTCCAGTTGTATCAATGTTGTTGCAAATGGCAGGATTTCCTCTTTTTTTTAAGACCAAATATTATTTCATTGTATATGTATATCACATTTTCTTTATCCATTCATCTGTCTGTGGATACTTAGGTTGATTCCATATCTTGGCCTTTGTGAAAAATGCTGCAATGAACATGGAAGTGCATATATTTCTTTGAGATGCTGATTTTATTTCCTTTCGATATATACTCAGTAGTGAGATTGCTGGATCTTATGGTCATTCTATTTTACAATTTTTGAGGAACCCCAATATTATTTTCCATAATGGCTGTACTAATTTACATTAATTACCACCAACGGTGCACAAAGCTTCCCTTTTCTCCACACCCTCACCAACACTTATCTTTTATATGTTAGATAACAGATGTGAGGTGATATCTCATTGTGGTTTTAATTTTAATTTCCCCAAAGATTGGTGATGTTGAGCATTGTTTCATATATTTCTTGGCCGTTCGTATTTCTTCTTTTGAGAAATATCTATACAGGCACTTTGCCCATTTTTAAATCATATTATTTGCTACTGTTTTCTTTGTTTCTGTTTGCTCAACTCAAATTCTATTCAAATTTCAATTAGTTTGGGAAAATTATCCCTAGCGAAGGTAATGGTTTTGAATATCCTTTTGGAAGTACAGCTCATCTTCACCCTTATATTCCTTTTTGTCACTTTGGACAAAATACTTAATAGACCAAAACTTTATAAATAAATTAATTGGCTAAAACATGAACTCATATGCATTTTGATAACTTGAATGTGTTTAGCTACTTAGACTCCATCAGCAGAGAAAGCTGAGAAAGTAATTCTTTTATAATAAGTTTTGAGTGGGGAAGGTCACATCGAATGGCCATGATAGAGTGGGTGGAACCAAGTTACTGTGTCATTTAGCACAGTCCTGCCCATTAGTTCTGAATCAAGTCTGTCTCTTAAATTACATTAATGTTGCTGGTAATTTCAAATCAAGGTAATGTGGGTACTTTTTGAGGGAAGAATGTTTTGAATTTGTTGGTGACAAGGCAAGAGATAGCTTTAGCTCGGATTTGGAACAAAGAAGAAAACAATCTGCACCGAGGCAGTCTGTTTCAGAGGCCAGCCTGGTGTCTAGTGGCAATACCAACCTTCTGAGAACACATCTAGTCATGCTGGCCTATCTCAACTATATGAAAGGAAAGCACACAAAGAAATTTTGCCTAAATTTGGACTGGAGTTTTAAAGGTGATCAGCAAACTCTTGGGTACTCTCTGTGTTGTAGCAATGGAGCTTTAATTATAAAATCCCCAAGTGCAACACATATATCAAGAGTTGAGTTCCAGTGTTCCATAGCCCAGTAGGGAAACTACTGTTACAATAACTTATTGTGCATTTCAAAACAGCTGAAAGAAAGATTTGGAATTTTCCCAACACAAAGCAATGTTGTGAACATTTGAGGCATTGTATATCCCAATTACCCTGATTTGATCACTACACATTGTATGCATGTGTTAAAATATTGCATGTACCTCAGGAATATATACGATCATTATGTATCAGTAAAAAAAGCTTTGAGGCTACTTGTTCAATTCCTCAGCCTTTGTGATGATTTCTTCTCAGAAACTCGTGTTTCTTTTTTTTCTTTTTTTTTTTTTTTTTAAAGATGGAGTCTTACTCTGTTGCCAGGCTGGAGTGCAGTGGCACGATCTTGGCAGCGATTTTCCTGCCTCAGTCTCCCAAGTAGCTGGGATTACAGGCATGCACCACCACACCCAGCTAATTTTTGTACTTTTAGCAGAGATAAAGTTTCACCATGTCAGCCAGGCTGTTCTTGATCTCCTGACTTTGTGATCTGCCCACCTTGGCCTCCCAAAGTGCTGGGATTACAGATGTGAGGCACTGTGCCCGGCCAGAAACTCGTTTTTTTTTTTTTTTTTAAATTAAATAAAAGCAAGTAAAATTTCATTTTATAAATAAGGCCATTTCTATTTTATTTCTATTATTATCCACAGATATTTATTTTGTATTTTTATGAGCAAATTCAAATTTATTTTAATGTCATGTCATTTTCCAATGTGTTTAAAAACCTCATAAGATAGTAGGAGCCCTAGTTTCCTGGGACAGAATGCCACAGGTACTGAAATTTGTCATCTTTCCCTACAAACCCCCAGCAATTTAATCCAAGTCCATAGCTTCAGAAAGCAAGGAGTTGTATCTCCAGTCAGTCTACTCCTCTTATTCTTGGTTTTTCTATCAAGAGAGGGAGATCACAATATTTCAAATAGGGAACAAAACCAGTTGAACTTTCAGCTCAGATTTGTGTAAAATGGAGTGAGGGAAGACCCCACTGACTCCAGAGAAAAGGGTAAGCTTGAGATGGATTTCTTTACAGCTTTGTGAAAATGGAAGAAAAAAGATTGACAAATAAGGATCCATTGCATAGATGAGAATCGCTTCATAAATGAAGGCTCCAGCTCCTAAAATGGGAGGGGCCTGACTGGACAGCCTGAATCCGACGAGGAATCAGCCACACTGAATAAAAAAAGTCTGAAAAATAATCCTCCTAATTTTGAAGCCAGATAAAATACTTGGGGAGAATGGAAAAAAGAGTAAAAAGCCCCAAACAGGTGGGAAAATGCTAATATTAGAATGGTATAAAAACCTTCGGCTGAGTTTTCAGTGGTGGTGGCTAATTTAGCCCTGTTCTGTAGTAGGGTCACAAACCTTGACCAAGCAGAGGGTAGTAGAAAAGGCTAGAAAGAAGGGCCTGAAGACGATGAATTTTGACTCCTGATTTTATTATTCAATTTCTTTTTTTCATTTAAAGTAGTCTTCCGTGGTTGGGAAGCCTCGCCTCCCAAGACCAGAGTCAGTTGGAGCTGGTTGTTGTTGGAAGGGAGTGGGTTGGGGAACTGGGGTGCGGGCAGGGAGACCCCCGCTCTGCTGGCGATCCTAGGTGGAGAAGAACTGCACTTCACAGCATCTGGGGTGTGGTGGGAAGGGGATGAGGCAGGAGCAGCAAGCTGGGGAAGTGGACCCACCTCAGTCCCCAGCTTCATTTTCTTCTAATGTTTCCCCACTGGTGGCATTTTCTGCAGTCTTGGAGACCTTCTTCTTCTTTTTTTTTTTTCCTCTGGGTTTTTTGACTTGCAGAACTCTGGATGAGGGCCTTTAGCTCTGCATCCTGGACCTCCATCTCAGACTTGTAGAGGTCAGGCTCGAGGGGACCACTGGTTATCCACATGGGGGCATTGGGCATGAGCAGAACTGTACATTTAAACTGGGCAACAAATTCACCCTCCTTCTCATAGAGAACATTAAATGGTTACCGCAGTTCGTGTTTGGCGCACTCCACCACACCCACTGAGCCTTCTTCTCATCTTCAAAGGCTCTTAAAGTAAACAACATGGCATTCAAACTCCTTTCCATCCACTGAAGAAGGCACGTGGAGTTTTCATTTTCAGTCCATACTGTTTAGAGGGGTCTCATTTGGAAATAGTGGTTCTCTGTCCTGCATCCTTGGCCCTGCCCTCTCCTGAGCTGACAAGAACATCCATAGCATGTACTTCATATACCTCAAATTCAGCTTTTTCATGGTCCTTCTTCTGCTGGTCTGTGGGATTCTGGATAATGGTTTTTTTCTGCATTGATGACATGCTGCTTCCACAGGTGTGACAGTATACCTTCTATTGGCATATAGTTAAATGAGCGGGCAACTTTGTTCCAGGCATCTGTCACTTGTGTGTTCTGATTTCCAGGTTTGATCAGGCATGGGGCAGCTTCAGCACAGAGGTGAGCTGCCTTAATAACATCTGCTTTCCTCCCTGTTACTTGGGTCCCCTGAGCTACATCGACCACAAAAGTATGAGCTACATTAGCGATGAAGTCATCCATATGGACCCCAAAGTCAATTTTTACCAGGTCACCTTCCTTGAGAATATAATCCTGGCTGCATCTTCAAAGGACAGAAGCGACACACACAGTTATTTACTGAAATGCTGGTGGGAAAAGCAATGCCTTTCTTCATTTCCGTTTCTTTCTTGAAGATTTTCCCTGTTTCTTCCATAATCATGGCATCATCTTTCTCACACAGGCTCAGTACTGATACACCTGAGCTAGATGCTTCCACCAGGGACCGAAGTACCCGGTTGGCGATGTTACCCCCCATCTTATACTTGGTCACGACCAAGTCTTCAGCGTTAGTTAGCTCCTGCTGCTCGTCCTCATCCTGCATCTTCCTACCACCACCACTGCAGCCTCGTTTCCCCTGAGCCGCGGCCTCTGTCTCCCTTCCTAGCCGCAGGCTGGGGTCAGAGGCCCCTGGATCCTCGAGGAGAGGGTGAGTGAAAGCGCGAGCTAGCAAGGGAGCGGGCAGGCAGGCGAGCGTCATCCACAGATATTTAAATGAAAGAGACAAACATACCACACCTTAAAATTGTGAGAATTGAGGGAAGAAAGCCATTCTTTTTCTATGAACATGCCAAGAGGGGTCCTAACTTAGGGTGTTTGCATTAGTTATTTCCTCAGCTAGAAAGCTGTTTCCCTAGAGCTTCCTTCCCATTCTTCACTCCTTCTTGCCATTCAGGTCTCAACTCAAACTTTGGTGAAAACTTTTTGATTAGCTAAACTGAAGTCCCTTGGTGTTTCACTAACATAGCACCTTAATATATTTTCACCTTGTCACTTTCATATTCTTATTGTATGCTTGATATGTTGGCTATTTGCTTACTATCTACCTTCAACAACATGAATGTAACTACCAAGAAAGTAAAGACTTTGACTGTCTTGTTCACTGTTGTATTACTAGTACTTTGAGTATCTGGTGGCACGCAATACCTAATCAATAAATAAATGTTTAAAGAATGAATGACATGAAAGCAATAGTGGCTGAGTAAAATGAAGCCGCCTCAGGTGAATTACATCGGACACAAGAAAAAAACAGCTGGGATGTAAAATGAGCTAAAATAGCAGTTAAATAATTATTAACAAACTGGTTCAAGGGTGTAATTCACTTCATATTGACCAGCCAGAGGTAATAGCAAGTGGCTTTCTAACTGAACAGGGCTCAATCAATATGGTTACTTATGACTAATTAAATTAATCATCTTCAACTTTGTTAAGTACCTTATAGATGTTTAAAATATCTAAGAAGTATTTCCTATATGTGTATGATTCATTATAGGTCATTCTCAATATTCATGGAACACTAAGGAGCTGCTAAGCTTCATTCGAAATGCTGGGGATACAATGGTGAATTAGAAAGTATTCACTGCCTTCAAAGAACATAGTCTACTATCTAGAGTCTGGAGGAGGATACAGGACAGGAGACTGGTGGGGCCACCATGTGGTGAGTGCTAAGATACTGCCAAACAGAGAGTGTTAACGGGAGCACAATGGAAGGGCATAAAAGGTCACAAAAACTTCCTTGAGAATGCAAAATCTAAGATAAATAAATTTGTAGGAAAGCTACAAATTAGCTAATCAAATGTGAAGGTTGGTAAAAGGGCAAAGGACCCAAGGAGGTGAAAGATTCCAAGGTCACATAGAGAAGCTTAGGAACGTACATGTATTTGTGCAATAAAGCATGAGGGAATGCAGGGAGCACACCCCACCAAATGGTCATGCTGGCGCTTTGTTAAAAATGATTTAGTGCATCACTGCATTTACCCAGGGTTAGTGAACTGTGGTCTTTCTTACTCTAATGGAAAATAAATTCCCAGTGTGTCATATAACTTGTGGAGAAGGACAAAATAACTTCATTTACGAATTTTGCTGATTTAGGAAAAGCACCTAATTTTGAAAATCGATTTTATTTATTGGGTATTGAATATCTGCTCTCTGTCAAGCATTGTGGTCGATGCTGAATGCAGGGTGGAAAACAAAACACATAGAAGGCACGCTGCTGTGGATCTTAAAGACTGTGCCATTGGAAGCATCTTTGGCAAGGGCTCTGCATTGTTATGAAGGCCACAGTCAGTAGTAGCAATGGTGAATTTTTCCCCATGGCTTTATAGGCAGAAGATATCAATGAGAAAGCAAAGCAGATATTGTAGATGCCATGTAGTGGCTATGGTGCAGTCTAACTTTAGGAAGCATGTAAGAATCCTCCTTAGGGTTTCCTGGAAATGCTTGATGAATTGGGGTAACTTTGTAGTGGAGATAGCTGAGATTCTTTGTAAGCAGAAACAAGAACACGTCCTTTACCGAATACTCACTATTAATGTTAAGGTGACTTAATTCGTATCCACAGATAGGTAAAGCCTGATGATCTGTAGATTATTCTCATGATCAAGTTATGTTGGATTCTTATGCTTTCGTATACCATGACACCACGGGTAAAAATGGTATTAATGCCATGCTTTCAGCCACAGACACATTTGCTGGACCCTAGTGCACAATATTGGCATAATTTTACCCGGTGAAGTTCAGTGCTCCTTCTATGGGCTGCACTAAGCAGACAGATCTCCTTTAGGGTAGCAATAAAAGTAAAATAGTGATTTTTTCCAGCCCATTCAGGTGTGGGTTATTCATGTGATAGTAAAAGTTCATATGCACAATTTTAAAACACTAAAATGAGTCAAGACTGAACAAGACATTTTGTAAAACACACATGTGTTGATGATGGTATCTCTTTCTCTTGAAAGCCAGGGTGGAAAGAATGTTTTTAATCAAGAATCTGGACAGCTTATTGGGGAGTGCTGGAGCAGCCTCAGAGAGTGGCTTTTAAATTTTACTTTATAACATTTTACAAAACTTAGATGGCAGAATAGAAAACTTATAAAGAGGTACTGGAAGACACAGATTCTCTTTATTTGATTTGATTGTTTTAAATTAAAGTGATAAACTTAGAGCTCTATTCCATTTATATTTTAAGCCCGTCATTTTGAGTTAACTTGTCATTTATCTGTCTATCTTTTTATGCTGTGAAGTTCATTGGAAATAAGTTAATTCATTTTAATAAATGCTTTGTGCTTTTAGGAGTGAAAAAAATCCCACTTGCATTAAATAAAAATACTATTATGATTGCATCTATAACCATTTCTGTCATGGGAAAATGGTATTTCTCTAAACCTCTAATGAGATCTGTGCAGGTGTTTGTATATTTGCCATAAATCTGTACCCACACAAAGTTCATTCTGTAGCATAAAAATAAATCGTCTCATTCAGGTGGAATTGAGCTTTGACTCAAGAATACTCCTTCTCACTTCTCTTTCCAAAATCAAAGCAACACTTACATTTCCACTGCCATATGCTATCTTTCTCAGCTCTCAAACTACTTATATATACTGGGTTCTTTTCCTTCTGTTCTTTCAAAGACATGAGAGAAACTGGAGCATGAAAATGGATTTCAGCTTATGTAAAACCACAGAGCAGGTTTCCTTAGAGAGTTAGGGAGGGGGTTTGTTCTGAAGTTATGATTAGTCATCACATACAGGCCTTAGGCCGAACTTGCTATCATATAGTATTTGCATATGAGTAAACAGAGTTGCTCCTTTTATCAGATTGATAAGCACTTCAAGCTTTTAAATCGGGGCCTTCCCCAGTTAAAAAATATATCTGTATACTATATGTAGTACACATGTAGTGCATACATATATAATTGTTTCCTCAAAAGTTGAGTATTGTAAGGATAGGAATACTTGCTTTCCCAAGATGGTGGATAAAGGGGTGGTATGTGATTGTTATAATAATTTGCTCTAAATACGTAAATTCTGGTTTCTTCTTGGGCTGTGCCTTACTGGGTAAGCTTGGGGAAGTCCTTGATGCCTGCAGAATTTTGAGTTTCTATTTATAAAGTGATGGACTTAGAATTATTATAAATGAGAGTCAAATCACTTATTGAGCTATTTTCATATATCTGAAAACTTAGAACTGTAAAGACTGAGAATCCAGGCAACAAGGAGAATCATTTGCTTTATGACCTGGAGCTTCAAGACTACAAAGACACAAAGCAAAATCCTAACAGAGCACCAACCCCCATTTTCAGTCTCCCCACGGGCAGCACCCTATGAGGGTGGTTTGTCCATATAGGCCCTCTGGCTACTCTCAAAGTAGCATACTCTTCTATAACCAGGAGGTTCAGGAAGAGCTTTGTGTGCCTGGATTGATGGCAATATGGTGAAGTAAAACTATTGACAGATATGTGAACATGTTAATTCTTAATTTCATTATGAAATGACCAGCCAATGTTTATATTGAAAGCTAAACATATCTGATATCTGAGCACAGTTTGAACATTAATGTTATGTGGAGAAAATATGGAGGCCAGCTTCTCTGGCAAGAGTGGCCATTATTTTGTCTATCACAGGATAAAGTTTCTGAAATTGTTAATATTTATTAAAATAACTTTCTTCTGGCTCTAAATATCTACATACATTTCATCCACAAAATTTAAGATATACAATGTATTTAGAAATTTACTAAAATGTTCTTATACCCTGCAAAGCAACTGCATGAAAACATGCATCTAGCCAATGAATTCAATAAGTATGTGTAATTGTAGAGTTCCTTTTCTTAGTTTTCTGTCCTTCATTCACGTTCCAGGGGAGTAACTCAAAGTGAAGCTGAATAGCATTTCCTGCCTTCACAGGTATTAAGCAATTTCCATGAGAAAAAGCAGCTACTTCAGCTCCCAGTTCCAAAGATCACACAAGTGCTTTTCCTCTAAACAGCCTTATGTTTTGACTGTGGCAGGAGTGCTTTATGTGTTCTTCATACTTCCCATTGCCTCCCACAGAATATTAAGTAGACCATACCCAGAAGTCTACATTTAATAAAATTAACAATCATTACTGCTTCATCAAGGGCATTTTGAAGCACAACTGGCTTTTGTTAAACACGAGTGTAGAGCAACGGAGAGTACAGTTAGCTGCCTCTGCCTTGATTCAAGCTATTACTTTTGAACCAGCAGTGTAAATGTTAACGCAGTCAAAAGGGCAAATAATTTCATTATATTATTATGAATAATTTGCCCATACAGACTCCCTGAATGTGTCAGAGGGAGATCAATAGGTTTGCTGACTACATTTAAGAACTGCTAGTTTTCATTTTTGGTGTCCTTTTGACGAGTTTTACAATCAATATATACTAGTTTAACAAAATAATTCAAAAATGTTCCTTTCTTTCCCAGGTTCTCGGATCACTTTCAGTAACCACGGAATTATCTGAACTTAAAAGTTTAGGGAAACAACCCTATTCCAGGGTCTTTTGGGGAAGTGCTAGTGCTACTTATGATAACAATGTGTATTCCTTCCAAATTAATTATTGTCTTTATATTTCCTAACTCTTATGAGGTTATTTCAAGTAATTTATATTTGCTAGAAGACATTTCATCAGATGTTCATCTTTTATTTTTTTTTAACATAGAATTAATCAAAGTGGACACTTATGATTTGATTAATTCCTTCCTTGTGGATATTTCTTTTTTAAAATCATTTTTATACAATAAATTGGGTATTTTTCCCTTTTATCTTCATTTGGTTAAGTCTACTTTGTACTTTTGTTATACTTTAAATCAACGTTGTTTGCTTTTTACAATTAATTCTACATTTTAATGTTTCTAATTAATTACTTTCTGCTTTAAATATATCTTCTTTTGGCCGGGCACAGTGGCTCACGCCTGTAATTCCAGCACCGTGGGAGGCTGAGGCGGGTGGGTCACGTGAGGTCAGGAGTTCAAGACAAGCCTACCAACATGGTGAAACTCCATTTCCACCAAAAAGACAAACTAAAAAAAAAAAAAAAAAATTAGCCAGGTGTGGTGGCAGGCACCTGTAATCCCAGCTACTCTGGAGGCTGAGGCAGTAGAATTGCTTGAACCCCGGAGGCAGAGGTTGCAGTAAGCCGAAATCATGCCATTGCGCTCCAGTCTGGGCAACAAGAGCGAAACTCTATCTCAAAAACAAACTTAAAAAACAAAGTCTTCTTTTTTAAGTTCATCTGATTGCTCATGTTCTAACTGCCTTATATAGATGTTTCTTTAGCTTTAAAAATTTTTTACTAATATAAAGAGTTAAGGCTATGGATTTTCTTTGGAGCTTTAACTGTAAAATATATTCTGTTATTTTGGTCTCCATTTTCTCTTGGACAGCAGAGTTGTTTAAGAGAAGACTTCTGGGTGGATAGGAGGATGATAGTAAAGTTTTGCAACAGTAGGTTTTTTTGCTCTTTTAAAATTTTTTTAAAGTTCTAGTTTTATTGCATTGTGATTAAGAAAGCTGATACAACACACACAGTAAATTTACTGCTTTTTAAAACCTAATATAAATATTGTTTGTGAATATTCCATGTGTTCTTAGAAAAAAATTGTTAACTTTGTTTTCAGTCTACTGACTTTGATGTAGACCTACCTTAAAAATCATCATGCTATTTATGTAGTCTATTTTCTATTTTCTAATTTTGTGTTCACTTGAACTATCATTGACTACGAGAAGTGAATTAAAGTTTCCTGCTCTTAACAGATTCCTATTTCTCCTTGTGCTCTCCCCCACCACACGCTTTTTTCCTTCATGTGTACTAATGTAGGACAGTCCTAGCTGATATAGATATATTCATATTGTTAGATATTCATTTGGTTTGAAACTGGAGCCGTATCTTCTCCATCTCATTTAATAACTTTCACTCTGAATTCAATCTCATCTAATACTAAAACTGCAATTTCTGATTTCTATTTGTGTTTGTCTAGTATGTCTTTTCAATTTTTTAATTTTCAATCTTTTCAAATAATTGCATTCTTCTGCTCCACACTGACATATCATCTTTCCAAGTAACATGGCTCTGATGACTTTCTTGTGTAAAACATATAGTTAAGTATTTATTTCTTTTGACATCTGTGTTTAGTCTATTTAAATTTTTATATAAAGAAGAGGCTTGGTTTTATATAGTTCTGTTATCATAGTCTATGTTGTACTTTCTGTTTTCCTAGCATGTGTGTATGTAGGGGTTTTAAAAAGTATTTTGAAATTTGTCTTTGTCTAGTGATTATTTATATATTTAGTGAGACAGAGTCTTGCTCTGTCACCCAGGCTGGAGTGCGGGGCACAATCTCAGTTCACTGTAACCTCTGCCTCCCGTGTTCAAGCAATTCTCCTGTCTCAGCCTCCCGAATAGCTGGGACTACAGACATGCGCCATTATGCCCGACTAATTTTTGTATTTGCAGTAGAGACAGAGTTTCACCATTTTGGCCAGGTTGGTCTCGAACTCCTGACCTCAAGTGATTCACCCGCCTCGGCCTCCCAAAGTGCTGGGATTAAATCAGCCACTGCACCAGGCTAATGATTATTGTTTTAACTTTTACTTTTTATTCATAAATTTGTTAGTTTCCTATTGTTAACTGTCAAAGAATGATGAAGTTGGTATATTTTTCTTCTTTCCTCTTTCCCTCCTTTCCCTTTGACAGTGAATTTTTATTAACCTGTATATTTAATATTTATCTTTTCTATTATATATATACTTCTATTGTTTCTTAGTCATTTAAAATAATCTCGATTGATCCTCACCTTGATCTAAAAATTACTTATTACCTCCTAGCTTCCTGTCCTTTCCCTTCCCGACTTTCTTCAGCTGTCTCATTTCTACCTTGTCAGGATTTCTACTATTTACATTATCTTCTATTATCATAATCAACATATTTGTTTTGTCTTAGTCACAGAATTAGTTTCAGTATTTGATAGCACTCCTTTTACAATTGTTTGTCAAATATTTTTTGGTTGATTAAAGTGTTTTCTAGTACTTTCTTCAAGAAGGCTCATGGGATCCATAGCCTATGAGTTCTTGCTTTTTAAAATATATTTTATTTTCTCTTATTCTTAAACAACAATTAGAGCATGAAATTCTTGAGTTTTATTTTCTTTTGATGGCTTTGTAAAAAATTGCTCCATTTTTATCAAAGTTGACTGTTTTATTGGGAAATCAGACACTAGCCAGGCATTTTTTTTACAACTGCATGTATAACATCATCTTTTGGCTTTTTGGCAAAAAGATTCTTTCATTATTCATGACATTCAGTAACTAGTAACTATGCTAAGATATGCCTCAGTAGTGATCATTCTACATCATTTTGCCAGGGATAAAGTGCATTGTTTCAATATTTAGATTCAACTTTTTTTTTTTTTTTTTTACTTCTGGAACACTTTCTTTAATTACATACTTACATGATTTTTTTCTATTCTATCGTTTTTCTTCCCTTATGCTAGGACTCCAATTATGAATGTTTTGCATTGTTTTGACCTAAACTCCATATTTAACATTTGTCTGTTCCTGTGCTGTTAGCAACATCTTTCTTCATTCTTTTCCAATATTAGAACCTTTTAAAAAGTTAATATTTGTGATCTGCTATTTGGATTTTTTTTCTATTTATTCCCTTTTTTAAGAAAAAGAAAATGTCCGGGCGCGGTGGCTCACACCTGTAATCCCAGCACTTTGGGAGGCCGAGGCAGGCGGATCACAAGGTCAGGAGATCGAGACCATCCCGACTAACACGGTGAAACCCCGTTTCTACCAAAAACACAAAAAAGTTAGCCGGACCTGGCGGCGGGCTCCTGTAGTCCCACCTCCTCTGGAGGCTGAGGCAGGAAAATGGCGTGGATCCGGGAGGAGGAGCTTGAAGTGAGCCGAGATGGCGCCAATGCACTCCAGACTGGGCGACACACCCTCTCAAAAAAAAAAAAAAAAAAGAAAAAAAAAGAAAAAGAAAATGTCTTATTTTGGTTCTTTTTGGTTAACCATCTTAAAAAAAAATCAATCCTTTCTGAACTAGCAGGAAAGACTAGGGCCAACTTATGAGCAAACAAGAATTTTATTTACAATAGTTTTTAGAGTGAGTGCTATTTTTCAGTTTATTCCTCACAAGTCAGCTGAGATTAGCACCGCTAGGGCTACTCACGTTATTATATTTCCCTTCTCCATCGTTTCTGGAATATGGGTTGTCTGTGATTTTCTATTCAGCTCCAACTTGGCTTTTCTTTGTAACCAAAGCAGATGTGAGGAAGCTCTTCACAGCAGCCTACTCACCTGTTTCCATGTGGCCAATACAGTTTTATTGGTCTTGCACGGTGGTAATTTTAAAACACACACATGCACATTCTTTGACACTCCTCTTATTCAGACTTTGAAGTTTGAGGTTTCCCTTAAATCTGAGCAGCCTTGTGACTGCTAGAGTACAGTGAATGTGATGCAGTGGGACTCCCCAGAGGATGACATAACAGGCCATGTGGCTTCTGCCCTATTTTATGGGGCACTTGCTCGTAGAATCTGAACTAAGACGTACCCTGACACTACTGCAGTGGAGAGGCCACATGAGGCACACAAGCTTAGACAGTCCCAGCTGAGCTCAGCACTTGCTCATCCCCTCTAGGGTACCAGATATGTGAGTGAAGCTGTTTTGGATGCTCCAGACCAGCTCAGTCACCAGTTGGTTACAACTGGATGATTTCTGTCAAGACCAAATGGAACGGAGGAATGACTCAGCTGAACACTGCTGAAATTGTTGACTGGATTTTTGAGTTATAATAAAATGTTTGCAGTTTAAACTTAAGTTGAGCTGAAACAAACATCTTTGTGCTGCTTACTTAAAGAAGTGCACCGGGCCTGATTTTGTGAGATTTGTAGTGACAGGGTCTCTTGAACTATGTTTTCATGTACTATAGATTTTTAAAGCTCCTGAAGCCACTTTCCTATTACTGACATTGAAATGTTATCTATCTCACAGTTTCAAGGAAAGTGGAGCTCCCATTCTTTATTCTTAGTTTGACTTTTGGGTGTTATTGAGAAAGGGGAGAAGACAGGACAGTGACTAACAGTTAAAAGTCTAAAGTCTTCTAAACAGAATATTTCCATATCAGAGCTATTAATGAAGATGTTCAAGTCTAGAATGTAAAATGACTTTTCTAAAGACATAAAATTAATTCGTGTTAGGTAAAATACCTAATTTCCTGACTCCCCTTTCTTCATTTTTTTATTATGCTGTTAATATTATAAAAAGTCAATAGCGACAAGAATTCTAGATTCAGTGTACAGGACTTATAAAAATACTTTGTTTTCTCAAGTAACAAAGGAAAATTGAAATTTAAAAGATAAAGTACAGTATAGTAATTTACTGAATAATAATCTGTAAAAAACCTTTTGTATAGAACAATTAAAGAAGATATCTAGGTTTTACAGTTCCTGAATGGCTTAGTGGAATGCCATATTAATTAATAAAGTTGGATATATGAATAACCAGGGACTTTTCCAAACATTCTGGTAGTATACAATGAACAAAGAGCTCACTTTCATTAATGTAGTAATGTGATTTGTTTTGTGTTCATTTACTTTAAATTTCAATTTTACCCAATGTCTTCATTTTATATAGAGAACTTTATTTATACTCCATGAAGAAAAATTAAAAACAGATATTTTAATTTCAGAAGAGTTTGTATTTCATTAAAATATGCACATTTAATATTTTAATTTGCATTTCTCATGAAAAATAAACATGAAACCCAATATTGGTTTTAACACAAAATTGTTGTAGTATCTAATAGTACCAGAAATCCTGAGAGTATGCAAAATATTTTGTTTACTAATGAGATCTGCATCAGATTTGATTGGTAGAGTCATTTATTTATTATGTTGTGGGTATTGTCATAGAGGCTGAGATTACAAAACTGAGTAAAGCAAAATTCCTGCCTTAGACAAAGTTTTAAGTTACTAGAATATACTAAATTTACCAACAATTTACACTTTAAAAAATTGACTTTATAACTACATGGTTTCAAATCATAATTGCAGGAAGGAAGTAATGAGTAGGGAAACTGAGAGCTAATCTAAGATTTCCTGCCTGGAAGTGTTGGCTTGGGACAACATTAAGCAGACATTTAAAGAATTCAGAAGAATTAGGTTCTATGGGGATGTCCCTTTGGATAGTTTTGAATTAGCATTTGATACTGAGTAGTCAAATTTCAATAAGAATTTCAGAGAGGGATATATAGTTCTTGAGATGGATATATAGTTACTGAAACTATTAGAGATAAAAAGATGTCTCAGATCCTCTAAATAGAGTTGTAGGAAGACAATAAATAGAACCCAGAGGAAACACAAAATCTAAGGAAGAGATAAATGAAAGTGCTAAAAAGATCTTGGGATTTAAGTATTTGATGACCTTGCACCAATTTCTGTTGAGTGATGAAGTCAGAAGTCAATGTGTATTTCATTAAACTAAGGAGTGAGTAGGAGCTGAAGAATTACAAATTATGACAATGGTTATTTTCTAAGAATTTTGGCAATGAAAAGGTAGGGGCTTGGCCATACAAATCATTATGAATCGGTTTTCCTTTTCTGCTTGCCACTTAAAAGGCTGGACAGACAGTAACACGTTTTCTACCATGCTTTGCAGAGGATGCTATTGAATGGTATGTACAGTAACATGTTTTCTACCATGGTTTGCAGAGGATGCTATTGAATGGTATGTATCATTTCCATTTTGAAGGTCAGGAAATTGAATCAGAGAAAGCTAAGTGGCAAAGTGGTAAATGGTGGTATTTGAAGGTAACAAAAAATCTAACATCTCTTAGTCTGCTTCCAAAACATTTTAATTTCCCCCTGTGCCACAAAGTCTCAGGAATATGACATGGCGACAAGGAGATGAGGAGGGTAGGAGATACTGTCAAGTAAAGTTTTTGTTTGTTTGTTTGTTTTTTAATAGGCTGAGGGCAAGGAATTGGGAGTTTGTGGAACACTAAGAGGAGAGACAATGGGGATAATAAATGAAGTACAGTCAATTTAGAATATAGTAGGAGATGAAATCCATAACTCCTGGGAAAGATGAACTTTGCACAACCTAGGTATTTCCCCATTCGAGACTGAAAACAAGGGGTAAAAATAGTTGTTGCAGGTAAAAAGTGATACAGAGAGAAGCAAAGACAAACCAGCCTTGAGACCAGGACTCTACTTTGAGAGTGGGAGTGAGGACTGAGACAAGAAACAGGAGCACAAAGAGAGAAGTCAATGGCAGAGCAGCAATCCTCGGTTGTGGGAGGACGGTCTGGTCAGTGGTTTGTGAGGGACCACAGAACACAGCACGAGGTCTGCTGCACCTGGAGGTGGTTAGCTACAGTCCATGTCAACTTTGATATGGCTGGAAATCCTGACCCTGCCTTTGAATCATGAATTCGACTTGGATATAATCAATTCATTATCAAGCCTTATCAATTATCCAAATTATTTCTCAGATGCTCCTTTGTCATATTTTTCCAAGGACCTCAAAATAGGAAATCATATTTATTGGAATTATTACCAATGACTCTAATACATTTATTGCAAAATACTTGAATACATTCTCAGAGCTATATACCAGTCAATACAGAATTTATATGTAAGAGAACAGAAAGGCACTCAAATACATAAAAGCTTAAAAATACATATTCAATGTTAGCTTAGTATTTAAAATTTGTAATTAAAAATTGAGCATATTTGTTTGGTGCTCTGTTCCTCTTTCAATACTACTAGCTCAATAGGCTGTAGTTCAGGGTAAATTACTTAACCTCTCTAGTTAAGTAGTTCCTTGATCTGTAAAATTAACACACTTATGTCTTTATTGTGAGGATGAAATGAGAAAATGAACATAAAGTGTTTAACAAAGTGCCTGGAATGAATGTGGTAAGTTTTCTCTCTCTCTATATATATATGTATACATTCATGTATATGTATACACAGAGTGCTTACACATATGTACGTGTGCATATATATACATATATATACACACACAAAGCTATATATAGAGTTCTATCAGTCAAGCAAGAGATTAAACAAAATTTCTGACTCAAGAAAGGAAAGTCATGGTATGAAATAATTTTCAGTGAATATTGAAACCATATAAACATAGAACATAACATAAATATTCCCCGAAATCTTGGCAAAAATATCTTTTTTTTTTTTTTTTTGAGATGGAGTCTGGCTGTCACTCAGGCTGGAGTGCAGTGGCGCAATCTCTGCTCACTGCAAGCTCCGCCTCCCGGGTTCACGCCATTCTCCTGCCTCAGCCTCCCGAGTAGCTGGGACTACAGGCACCTGTCACCACGCCTGGCTAATTTTTTTTGTTTTTTTTTTAGTACAGATGGGGTTTCGCCATATTAGCCAGGATGGTCTCGATCTCCTGACCTTGTGATCCGCCCGCCTCGGCCTCTGAAAGTGCTGGGATTACAAGCGTGAGCCACAATGCCCGGCCCATAAAAATATCAATTTTTAATAAATATAATTATTTTTAGTTTGTACACATAACTCTAAGAATAGTAGCTGTGTGCTACTAGAGAAAATGTAGAAACAAATCAACTGGTTCCTCTGTTAATCTGTCTTTTTTGGGGGTTTAAAGCCTATCAAGTAATCTTGTGATATTTTTCTAGTTAGATTCCTCTGCCATTAACCACAAAGACAAATGTAAACTTTCTTTTCCTTAAACCTTCGGTTCAGTCCTGTCTCATTCGATCTTAAAAACTTATCTTCCTTCTTATTTTACTTAGACAATGTATGGGAATATAAACTTTCTTCTTTCACACCTATCCTTTCCTCCCTTGGCCAGGTTGTAATGATGGAGGTGCTTCTAGAAAATCAATACCTCACCTGGATTCCCATCATTTGCCTCAGGAACATTCCCCTTCTCCACCCTCCTCCTGTCTCCTGAATTCTTTTCATTTATGCTTATATATGCTCAATTTCTCACATCCTAAAAGAAAGAAACAAAATACTGACTTATGTACCTTTTCTGGAGAGCAAAATCACTTCAATTATTGTCTAAAACTCATTGATTTCATGTCCTGACTCTCACTGTCACTCTTCAAACAATGCTAGTCTGGCTTCTGTACCTACCATTTTACTGAACTGCTTTGTCCACGGTGACTACTAACTCTGTGTCACTGTATCCTCCGTAGTATATTTAAGTCTTTTTCCTAATAGATTCCTTAGCAAGATTTAACACAGAAAAACAAATCCTATTTCCTTAAGTGTTCTGTCTTTTCTTGGAACTTCTGTCAGCAGATTATGTACTCCTTGGTCACTAATTTTCCACTTTTACTCATTCCTTCAATATTGCAGTTTCTCAGGGCTTAGACCTTTTTAGCTCTCCATAGGTGACATAACCCACTCTCCTAGATTCAACCATTAACTATATACCAACTACTCTCATTTCTCTTCCTCTGCACTAGACCTTTTTTCTGAATTCCAGGGTCACATCCCCAGCAGCACACTTTTATCTCTACTTGAATATTCATGGATTTCTCAACTCATCCTATCTAGGCCTGAACTCACCTTCTCCTCTCTACACTCTTCCTCCTCCACTGTTCTCTATCTCATTTGTGTCACCTCCTGTGGTAAGCAGAATTCCAAGATGGCCACACCTGCTGGTGTACATGCCCTCTGTAACCCCTGGGACTGTGAACAACACGGATTTCACTTGTGTGATTGAGTTGTCATATGGTACAGTTGTCTCTAAGTAACCACTTGAGCCCTACAAAAGTGGAGAAGGGAGTCAAAATTTCAGGGCATGGGAGATACTCAACACAGCATTGCTGCCTACAAGATAGAGAAGGTTACATGATAAGGAAATGCAGGTGGCGTCTCAGAGAGAGAACAGCCCTCAGATTGACAACCAGCAAGGAAAACAGGGCCCTAGTCCTACAACCTCAAAGAACTAACATTCATCAAAAAGAATGAGCTTGAAAGACAAGGTTTCTTGAGAGTCTTCAGACAAGAATACAGCCCAGTCAACACCTTGATTTCAGCCTTGTGACACTCTGAGATGAGGTTGCAGCCATGGCATGCCTGACTGATAAGCTACAGAACTGTAAATAAGTAAGTGGGTGCTGGTTCAAGCCAAAATTTTGTGATAATTTATTATGCAGCAAGAGAAAAATAATAGAGTATCTGTCAACTGAGTTTTTGAGAGTCAAACAATCCTGGAAACTATCATTGCTTTCTTTCTGTTAAGTTATTCCAAAACTCAATCAATAAGTCTTACAGACTATCTGTCATGTATTTGAATCTACCCAACTCTACATATCCCCTTGATACCATCCTAGGCTAAATTGTTACTGTCTCCTGAATAGAACTCTGAACTATATTCCTAATTTGTTGCTCCCAATTCATGCCTGCCTCAATCTAATCCACTCTTTACAATGTAGCCAGGTGTATTTTAAATCAACCATGGATCATATTGCTCTCTCTTCAGTGTCATCATCTCACTGATAATGACAAAACTGTTAGTTCCATTCCAAGTATCTCTCTGACTCGAGAGGCACTGCATGGGATGCTTGCCTTTTACTAGCACCTTCTTCCACTCCATACATGACTGTCTCCCATTCCCTACATAACAGCCTCAAATGCTTTCTTTCAACTCCTGTCATGTGCTGTGTTTCTCTCACTGCAAAGTTCAATATATTCTTCTCTGTCTCCTACATATGCTGTTGATCTTCTTCCATCTTTTATAGTCCAATTAATTAATGAAGATCCTCAGGTCTTAGGTTACATGATACTTTATCAAGACAACTTTCTTAATACCCCCAAATCAATGAAGTCTCCAGAATTTAATGTGGACTGTTCATGTTGGTCTCCACTGAGAACGTTAACTTCCCCTATCACCCCAGTAATTGACAGAGACACTGAGTAAACCTTTTTAAATTGCTTGCTTACTTGGTTTTCAAGCCACATTTTCAAAAAGAAAGAAAAGTTAAATAAGGCCAAAACCAGCCAAATCAACCAAATAATTGCCTAGTCTACAGTCTCAGTCATTACATGACAAAAATGGGGAGGCAAATGGGAACGAGTTGAGAGAGAAGGAAGGACTTGTTAATTTCTCATATATAAGGACATATTTAATAACTAGTTACATATTTAATTCTCATGTAAAAATACTCAAATAAGTTGATAACAAATATAACCCATTTTTCAAGTAACCATATGCTTCCTCTAGTACTTGTTATTTTAGGATGAAAATTGTATGAGTATTGGTATGAACCATGTTTTTCTTATCACAGCCTCTAGAATCATATGGATGTACTCCAACTGTGTTATAGCTCATCTACGTATTTCATATTAAATTAATATTCTTTTAAAATTATGATTTATTCATTACTTTTTTTGAGGTAAAAATATTGTTTCAGAGCCAATGCATAGCATTTATCTGCTTCACGGACTCTACAATATTACAAAAATCTGCTGGAGGCTTTCTTTAGTTCCAATTGTGTACTTCATAATCCACATGGAAAAACATTCAAAATGTGAATTCAATTGTTCACCAAAAACAATACTAAGTGGTGCCAAATTGAAACAGAAACAAGCAATACATCTTATATCAGTAACATATGTGGAAAGAGCAAAGTGAAATTATATACTTATCAAAGTTAATAACAAACTTTATATTTTGGGAAGTAATAAGACCACTAATAATCATACCATTGCACACAGAGTGCAACTGAGAAACAGATGTTTTAAGTGAAAATGTCTTAAAGCTGAATCCACTAATAATACATATATTAAAACACATCATTGCTCCCCAACTGTTTATTGCTTTTCCAGATTCTGCAAAGACTCTGTTTTTATAGATGTCTTTATGACTCAGAGCATAAATATGCAAATACCCTAATGTTTATTTTGATATATTGATGCTGACTTTTTGAGTTACTTCAGTGCATCTTGGTATGCAACTAATACAATAAGCATAAGAATAAATTGGTCACCAATTATAGCAAGTTTTATGTTATTTTAAGGCATCCTCAACTATGTTTTAATATTACCTATATCTTATATTTGTGGAAAAAGTTGGGACTATACATTTTCCATTTTCCTGCATTTATGTTTTTTTTTTAAACACTATAGTTCTCACAGATATTTGAGGGTTCTTTGGATCTGTGTACTATATTAAAATTTTAGCATGTTTATGGGAAACTTCCAATTAAATTAAGATATGTTATAACTTAATTTAGAAAACAAAAAGAACTTTCCAATGTATTTTTCAGTCATTGTTCTATGGTTGTGCCAGAGAAAATATTTAAAGATTGGTATGAATTAGGAAGTAGTACAATAACCAGTGCTAGAAACATCTGCTCCACTGTTCCACTGAGTTAAGGACTCCACATTTGTATTTGTTAAAACATTTGCATTGTGGCAGGATTTCTAAGGAGTAAGATTCACCAGACTTATCATTGAACATTTTATTAAAAAGTGTTACTTTTGTTTGGCAATCTTCCTCATCATAAAGTGATTTTATTTTAAGAAGTTAAAGTTGGTTAAATGGAGGAGACACTGCTATTGAAACAAATAAATGAAATGTAGTCTTTGTTAAATTTTCTTAGTAAGATTACATATGTGACAAAGATAAGTATGACAGTGAAAATATTTGCTTTTACATAGGCAGCTAGAAATACTCTCCACATTCTTGAGAGAAATTCTGAAAGTGAAGAGACAGATTGTTAGATCTAACCAAAAGATTATGAGGAGATTAATCATCTGCCAAGGACTGTGAGGTTCATGGAGTATGTCTCACAGGGGATAACTGGAATGTAAGCATGCATTTACAGATGGTCTTGTGGTTACGTGAATCCCATTTGTGCAGCTATATCTGGAAGGCAGTGGTAAATCAGATTCAAAACCTGCAAATATGATTGTCCTGGTTCTGCATGGATTATCAAAGCCTAAAAAGAGCAGAACAAGCCTTTTTCGTTATCAACTTGTGCAGTTTTGCTGTGCAGATAAGTCATGCTGACTTATTTTATTACTTACTGATTTTTTCCATCTTACGACCAATTTGAGCAGGCTGACAAAGTTTTGAGAAAATCCTGTGATCTGTTACTGTCTTGTATTTTGCTGGCAAATAAATTCTGTTCTCTATATTTATCTGCATTCAAAAGTGTAGAAACTTGTACTTCTACTCAAATATTAATTTTCACAATTAAAATTAGGAATATTATCTGCAATAGTGTATTATTTTTATCTATTATATTTAAGTTTCTTTTTCAAAGTGTTTAATAGTTTAAAGCAGTTTGCTGCCAAAATTTCAAACCAGATTCTTACAGGTGATGTTTCTTATAATTTCATTGTTTTATTTTTTAAGTTTCATGTACTTGATTCTCACTGTATATTACAAAACTAAGAAATACAAAGAATGAAATGAGTAAATATCTTTAGCAATTAATGTAAGGCCAGCATCGACCATGAGTATTTCTAATTGGATGTATTGACAGATCTCACATCCTTAAGAATGAAGTGGAAAAATGGCTAAACATTCCTCTAATTAGCATGTGTAACAGCTTTGATACTCTCTATTAATTCCTTCTTTAAGTGATTTTGAGGTTAAATGGGTATTAACTAAACAATATTTTATTGCTTACTGGTCAGTTTAATGCACTTTATTACAAAGTAGACTAACTCTATTGCTTTTACTTCTATTGTATATACATGAAAAAAGGGGTTGCAGGATTCATTTAGTCAATGAAGAGAAAAAAATTAATTTACATGTTGATGAATTATAATGGAAAAAAAGCAGCTTTACCTTTAATTGCTTTAGGGAAATAATAGATAACATTCTCCCTTTGAAGACTCTAAAATCAGTCAAATTGAAATAAATAGTTGCAATATATCTTGACATATACAATTTGGGTTACAGGATAATATTGGCACAGTAACAACATTTCTTCTTGAATGATATAAGCAATTTCATTGTGCAATATATCTTTTTTGGAAGTTGGGTTTATTGAGGTATAATTTATATACAACAAAATATACCCTATTTGTAGTCACAATTCTGTTCATTTAGACAAAAGCAGAGTCATGTACCTGTCATGCACCTGTCACCACAATCAAGTATAGACCGTCTCCATAACTCCAAAGAATTCCCACACACCCTCTTGGGAAGATGACTGGCTTCCCACATGCCCACTGAAAACACCAGTCTGTGTGTTCTCTTCCTGTAGTTTTGCCTTTTTGAGAAGGTCACATAAAATAGAACCATTTAATATGTAGCATTTTGAGTCTGGTTGTTTTCACTTAATATATTAAAGATTCATGCATGTTGTTGCATGGCTCATTCCTTTTTCTTACTAAATAGTATTACTTTGTAAGAATGTATACAAATTGTTTATCCATTTACTTGTTGATGAACATATAGATTGTTTTCAGTTTTTGACAATTCCAAATAAAGTCGTTTTTAAAATATTCATACACAAGATTTTATATGAACATGTTTTCATTTCTCTTGGGTAGGAGTGAGATTGCTGGGTTGCATGGTAAGTGAATGTTCAACTTCATGAAAATCTTTCAAACTGTCTTAAAAAGTTATTGCACGATTTTGCGTTTCCATCAGCAGTGTGAGAGAAATTTAGTTCCTCTCCTTCACCAGTATTTGATAATGTCATTTTTAAAAATGGAGCCATTATAGTAGGTATGTAGTAGTATCTAGTTGTGATATTCATCTTTACTCATCTAATGACTAGTGATGTCAAGCATCTTTTTGTGTGTTTAATAATAATAATAATAATAATAATCTGTGTATCTTTTTGGTGATTTGTTTCATCAAATATTTGGCTAAACATTTTGAGGAGGATTTCTTGTCTTACTATTATTGAGTTGTAAGAGATTTTAAAATTTATTCTGTATTCCAGTTCTCTCTCAGATAGGTTTCTTGCAAATATTTTCCCTTAATCTGTGGCTTGTCTTTTTGTTTTCCGAACAACATTTTTGAATGAACAAAAGTTTAAAATTTTGATTAAAAACAATTAAAAAATTTTTCTTTTTGAAATCATGCTTAGATTTTCTATATAAGAAGGCGTTTTATTAAATAAAGCCACAAATATTTTCTCCTATAATTTTCTCTAAAAATGTTTAAATTTTAGGCTCTACATTTAGGGATATAGTCCATTTAGAAGTATTTTTTATGTGACTTAAAATATATGTAAAAATCATTTTTCTAAATACACGAAGATTACATTTTTCCAGCACCATTTTTTGGTCCTTCTTCACTGAATTATGTTGACACCTTTGTCAAAAATCAGTTGTGTATCTATGTAGATCTATTATCTATTTCTTCGCTTTCTTTTTTTTTTTGAAATGAAGCCTCACTCTGTCGTCCAGGCTGGAGTGCAGTGGCATGATCTCGGCTCATTGAAACCTCTGCTTCCCAGGTTCAGTGATTCTCCTGCCTCAGCCTCCTGAGTAGTTGGCGTTACAGGTGCCTGCCACCATGCCCAACTAATTTTTTGTATTTTTAGTAGCGAGAGGGTTTCACCAAGTTGGCCAGGCTGGTCCCAAACTCCTGACCTCAAGTGATCCTCCCACCTTGGCCTCCCAAAGTGCTGGGGTTACAGGCGTGAGCCACTGCACCCTGCCTATGTCGGTCTATTTCTGAACTCTCTGTGCTCTTTAACTGATCTATGTGTCTATCATTTTATCAATATCATGCTCTCTTTAATGCTATTGCTTTATAGTAAATCTTGAAATCAGGTGCAGTGAACCCTCTAGCTTTTTTCGTTATTGTCTTCAAAAATTGTTCGGGCTATTCAAATTCATTGTTTTTTATTCAAGTATTGAAGTTAGGTTGTCATTGCAATTTGTAAAAATTGACATCTCAACAACATTGAGTCTTCTACTCATGGTACATCTCCCCGTTTATGCAGTTGTGTTTGATCTGTCATCAGAGTGTAGTACATGTTTTTTAGAATTATATATTTAAAGTAATTCATGTTTTGGTGATATCATAACTATTGCTTTTAAATTTAAATTTAAAAAGATTTTTGCTGGTTAAAATTCAGTTGATTTTCCTATAATAGCATGAAAAGTGGCAATCTGACTAAGCTCACTTTTTATTTCTAATACCCTCTTTGAGTATTTAATATTTTCTTTGTAGACAATATGTCATCTGCCAATAGAGACCCTTTTATTTCTCCTTTTCCTATCTATAGGCATTTCATTTCTTTTTATTGCCTGCTTGCGCAGGCTAGAGCCTTTAGTATGATATTAAATAGAAGAGGTTAAATAAAACATCCTGGCCTTATCATTCTTTCTCTTTTAAATATAAGGTTAGCTGTAGCTGTTGCAATTTAATTACATTGAGGAAGTAGCATCTAATTTCTAATTTGCTTGGTCTTTTTCTTTTTATACTAAATGGATATTAAAGTTTATCAAATTGGTTTCTTCATCTTTTGCAATGATTACATGATCTTCTTTTTAAGTTTATTAAAAAGTCTATATGATGAAACACATTGGTTGATTTTTAAATTTTGAACCAATCTTGCATTTCAGGATAAATCTCACTTAATCATGAAATATTATACTCTTTATGTATCTCTGGGTTTAATTTAATAATATGTTATTGAAGATTTTGCATCTATGAAGAATTTCTGATATTGACGATTTGTTCTTCTCTTTTTCCCAATTAGTCTGGCTAGAGGCTTATAATATTAATATTTTCAACTAACTCACTTTTGTTTCCTTTTATTTTCTCTGTAATTTCACTATTCTCATTTTTATTGTCTTATTCTATTTACTTTGTATTTAATTTGCTCTTGTCTTTGTAGTTTCTCAAGGTAGGAGGTTAGAACATTGACTAGATCTTTCTTCTTTGCTAGTATAAATATTAAATGCTATAAAATTTCCCCTAAGTATTGCTTTAGCTGAATTGAACAAGTTTTGATATGTTGTGTTTTCATTTTTATTAAATTCAATATATTTTTCAATTTCCCTTATGACTTCATATATTGATCCATGGATTTTTTTCAAATTATGTTATTTAGTTTCCAAATATTTGGGGATTTTCCACATATCTTTATTGGTTTCTAGTTTAATTCCAGTAGGTCAGAGAATATACTTTGTACTATGTTAATTCTTTTAAATTTGATGAGGCAAAAATCATGAGCATGAGCACTTCTTTGTTTACATGATGGCAAAACATCTTACAAATATTTGTAAACTACAGTAAATACTTTATATTGATAACCACAATTCTTTACCCAGCTCATTATGGGTGGGATATTCTGTCACACCTCTTGACTCTAGACTCAACTGTGTGACTTGCTTTGACTAATGAGATATTAGAAAATGTGATGCAAGCAAAGGCTGGAAAAAGGTCCTTACATGTTTTTACCTTTCTTTTTTCCTCTGTGACCACCATGAAATCATGCCTGGGTCAGCTTGCCCAAAGATGAATCACGTGGAACAGAGCTCGGGTCTTTCACCTGAAGCCATACTACCCATTCTACAACTGACTCAACACTCATGAACGAGCACAGCAAAGATTGGCACAACTACCCAGCAGTCATAAACTCGTAAATAATAACGTATAGCTGTTATTTTACACCACTGAATTTTTAGGTTCTGTGCACTTTCTTGCCTACTTTAGCTTTTCTCTTTCTTTCTTTTCTGTAATTGCCATGAGAACACACATGGCGTTCCACATTGAGAATATCCTCAGGCTAGCCTGCTGGAAAAGAAGATGTGCAGAGTAGAGTCACATAGAGAACGGAATTCAGCTGTCACAGTCTATCCCAGTTCTAGCCCATATCTATCCCAGCTCTAGCCCATAGTTGACCTCAGCTGCAGGGGCAAACCCAGGGCAGATTAGAAGAAGCTCCCAGCTGACCACAGCCTCAATTGCTGACTTGAGACCGATGAGTAAAATAAATTGCTATTGTTTAAAGGCCATGAAATTTGGAGTGTTTTGTTACACAGCATTATTGTGGCAATAGATGACTGATACAAAAACCAATAATGATTGGTACTTTACTTTGACAATGAGAAGAGCTGTAGAAAAGAAAATAATAGGATGTTTGTATAATGTTTTATAGGACTTCAATGAAGCAGTGAAGAAAACAGGAAAAAGCAGGGATAATTGACTTGATCTACTCATATTATTCTCCGCATCATTCCTCCAAAAATGACAGAACCTACTTCACATGTTTTACTGACACAAAGGGTTAGAAAATGAAGGGTTCACATTTTATGAAATCTTGCAACATCTCGAATTCATCATGTCTGGTATTGGTAATTTCAGTGTTTTCAGTATTTTAATAATGATAACTATAATTTATTTTTACATACAATTTTTATTTTCCTAGAGAAGCACATAATTTCTATGGAAATACATCTGCAGTTTAATAATGAGAAGCATTGGAAAACAGGCCAGGCTTGCAGTAATTTACCTGCAGGCAATCATTCTGGGAATACTTTAAAGAATTTGAGAAATTCTTACAATGCAAAATGAGTTCCATCTCCCTAAATTTTCATAGGAAACATAAGGTTGAACTTTTTCTCTGATTAGCACAAAAGCTCTTTCTTCAGAAAATCTTAGGAAATGTCACAATACAAAAAGATGGTTAGAATAGAGGTGCTCAGTTGCAGAATGTAACTATTGCACTTCATTTTTACATAATGATATTATTAAAACTTGTAAGAACTTTAAACGTATTTGCATAAAAGAAAACATTTGAAAAAATGTAGGTCTACTGTAAAGATTGTATAAACGAAAAGCTCAAATTGCACATTTGTAGTCTTATTCTATATATTTATTTATTTCTATTTATTTATTAACCCTTCTTTTTTCCAAAAAAGGTTAGAAAAACAGGTCAGTTTCTTGAAAGGTTGGAGTAATGGGCATTTAATGGCAGCTGTGTTTTGACATATCCAATTAATTTTATAAATTTATATTAGATTGGTCAAAGACCTGCCTTTCTAAAGTTTGGCCCTTATACAAAATTCATTTCTATTTTAAATAGGCAAGTTCTTGTAAAATCCTGCTTTCTTTTTCCTTTGAATAGTAACACTGTTTAACGTGGATCACTGTACTCAGAAAAAAATCTTTGCAAGCTTATGTGACCAGTGCAGCAGTAAGCATTAAGGTAGTGTATTCAGTACTGGTGATACTTAAGGAACAGGATAATATCGTCAAGAAGATTCACTTCAAAGGAAAAGTGTAATTAAATTGCAAGACCATATTTGAATCACAGCTCAGATACTTAAAAGCTGTGTGACCTTGGGAGATTGGTTTAACTTATCTAATACCACTTGGTTTAACTTTTCTAAGGAGAATATGGATACAGTGGTGATACCCGTCTCATAGGATTCATCAAGGTTCAATGAGGTGATTTTCAATCTCCTCTCCCAGATTGAGGGTAGATGGCTGGGGTACTGGCAGGAGGCCAGCACTGTATTATCCTGGGCGGACAAGGCGGCTGTATTGATTGTGGAGCATGAGATAAGCAGGGGAATCAAAGTAGCAGCCATTACTGAGGTCAGGAGACAGAAAAACTGTGAAATATTCAGTAACGATAATATTAATAATATTAATGTTATCCAGAGTTCCTGTTGTGCCAATCTTAAATGAGTTAAATATAGTTTCTCATTTGATTCTCAGAAAAATCTCCAGAGATGGATATAACTGTTAGAAAACTGAGCAAAAAAGATAAAGTTACATCACAGCTACCATCTGATAGATGTGAAATTTAACCCAAGTACACCAACAGAGTGAATGCTATAAACTGCTGTGCCATGCTGCCTTTATACATATCCAAAAAATTCAGACAGAGAAAAAATCTTTATCCTTAAGCAATGTATGCAATTGCAATGATCAAAAGTGAACAAGTACGTTCTGGAATTTGAGTAGGTGGAAGGCAGAACCCATTCATTCTTTCATTCATTCATTCAAGTATTGATTCAACACATGTTTATTGCTTTTTATATGCTCAGAATAACGCTGGCAGGGGAAAAATAACAGAAAATGGCCTCATGGAACTACATTCTAGTGGAGGAGGCAGACACTAAAAATTAAACAGATGGTATCATTTCAGAAAGTAATAATATTAAAAATAAAATAAAGCCGAGTAAGGGGACAGAGAGGGGCTACTTCAAAAAGAGTGATTAAGGAAGCCTTCTCTGAGGAGACTGATATTTGATTGAAACCATGAATAATAAGGGGGATCATCTCTTTATTATTATTTATTATTTATTATTATTATTATTATACTTTAAGTTCTAGGGTACATGTGCATAACGTGCAGGTTTGTTACATATGTATACTTGTGCCATGTTGGTGTGCTGCACCCATCAACTCGTCAGCACCCATCAACTCGTCATTTACATCAGGTATAACTCCCAATGCAATCCCTCCCCCCTCCCCCCTCCCCATGATAGGCCCCGGTGTGTGATGTTTCCCTTCCCGAGTCCAAGTGATCTCATTGTTCAGTTCCCACCTATGAGTGAGAACATGCGGTGTTTGGTTTTCTGTTCTTGCGATAGTTTGCTAAGAATGATGGTTTCCAGCTGCATCCATGTCCCTACAAAGGACACAAACTCAAAACAAACAACCCCATCAAAAAGTGGGCAAAGGATATGAACAGACATTTCTCAAAAGAAGACATTCATACAGCCAACAGACACATGAAAAAATGCTCATCATCACTGGCCATCAGAGAAATGCAAATCAAAACCACAATGAGATACCATCTCACACCAGTTAGAATGGCGATCATTAAAAAGTCAGGAAACAACAGGTGCTGGAGAGGATGTGGAGAAATAGGAACACTTTTACACTGTTGGTGGGATTGTAAACTAGTTCAACCATTATGGAAAACAGTATGGCGATTCCTCAAGGATCTAGAACTAGATGTACCATATGACCCAGCCATCCCGTTACTGGGTATATACCCAAAGGATTATAAATCATGCTGCTATAAAGACACATGCACACGTATGTTTATTGCGGCACTATTCACAATAGCAAAGACTTGGAATCAACCCAAATGTCCATCAGTGACAGACTGGATTAAGAAAATGTGGCACATATACACCATGGAATACTATACAGCCATAAAAAAGGATCATCTCTTTAAAAGGCCAGAAAGTAGTCCTTTAGCAGAGAGAACAATCAGCATTCAAAGCTCTGAGGTAAGAACAATGCAATATGAGCGAAGCTTAGGGCTAGAGGAGGAGATCAGACAGACCACTGAGAGCATGAAAGGCCAGGTAATGTAGTGCCTGTGGGGGCCCTAGAGAGATTTTTGGAGGTGCCATTTGACAGATCCACAGAGCAAGGCCATTTTCTGTAGTTACTCTGAGTGGAAGTTCCTACCATGAGTGGAAGAGAGATGTTAAAGTTACCGAGCTATGTGGAAGATTGTCAGAATCATACTTCTTGTATGTACTTAGCTCAAAGTATGTCATCAAGAATTACCTGTTACTGGGTGTGATGGTGCATGGTTGTGATCCCAGTGACTTGGGAGGCTGAGGTAAGAGGATGACTTGAGCCTAGGAAATCAAGGCTGCAGTGAGCTGTGATTGCCCCCACTGCACTCCAGCCTGGACAACATAGCAAGACCCTGTCTCTAAAAATAAACAAATAATCATCTGTTCATTTTTTCTCATGCCTTATTTCTTATTTATTTATTTATTTATTTATTTTTAATAAGCTTTAGCTGAAAAACCTCCCTGAAACCTTTATAACACAAAGTGAAATGAAACCAACATTAAATTTAGGTTTTGCTGCTGATTAGGGACATGATGCTGGGCAGGTAATTTAACTTCTTTCAGTCTTAAGTTTTCTCATCTGGAAAATAAAGAAGGCAGAGGTTGGTTGGGAGGTTGACGTGGGTAGATCATGAGGTCAGGAGACCGAGACCATCCTGGCTAACACGGTGAAACCCCGTCTCTACTAAAAAAATACAAAAAATTAGCCAGGCATGGTGGCGGGCGCCTGTAGTTCCAGCTACTTGGGAAGTTGAGGCAGGAGAATGGTGTGAACCCAGGAGGTGGAGCTTGCAGTGAGCCGAGTTTGCACCACTGCACTCCAGCCTGGGCAACAGAGTGAGACTCCATCTCAAAAAATAAAAGGTAAAAAAAAGGCAGGGGTTGGATTACTGGTATATAAAGTTCCTTCTCCACCAAACATCCATTTTTCCATGTTTCTATGATCTAGATAGACAATAGAATTTATCTCCTAGTGATTCACTTTTTTTCTTCACACATACAAAAATCTAAGAGAATTCAATGCTTGCAGCACTCTAGAGAGCACAGAGTGGATATTGCCACCAAGTACAAATGGATACACAAATAGTATACATATCCTATTAATTGTGATCTTCTCCTTACATATGTCATGTTTTGACTTACCAAATGTCCTCTATAAGAGGCATTTTTATTACAGAAAACAAGATGTATATAAGTTTATCTCAGAGCCTGTGATACATAAACCACTTTTTCTTCTTCCTTGATGTGACACAAGTCTTCTGGTCATTTCCACGTGTATTGTTTTATTCACCTGCTACTCGGTTGTCAGGCTGATGGTAACAGGCCTTCCATGACAAGGAGTTCCACTGTCATGCAGAGACTTTAAATTGAACAATTTCTATCACAAGGAGTTCAACTTCTGAAACCTGCCTCCTCTACTAAATAGAGGATTAAATAGAGGTTAAAATGAGTTCCCATTGATTAGTTAAAGGATTTATTTTGGACATACTTAAAACTCACCTTTGACAGAAGTGTCAGCATATTCTGTTGAGAAGAGCAGATACACCCATCAGATACTAAGCTAAAGTCTAGCTTTTTAAAGAGGAGAGCTTTGATTTGTTAGGAACTGAAGAAAAACACATTTCTGGTCTGCAAAGTCACATTCTGTCACTGGGAAGGTGTCCTTTGGAGGCAAATGTATTTCTGAAGAGCTAACAGTTGTTTGAATTGAATTAGCTCAGTAGAAAAAAAAACAGTTGGTATTTTGTGCCGTTGCATAGTACAGCTATGGTGTTTTGTGAGGCTTTGTCTTTCAGCAAAATTTTGGTAAAAGCGGATTCCGGATTCTATATAGTTGGAGTGAACCAACCATTTACTTTCAATGTGAACACTATTCATTTGAAGACAACAAGGTTCATGCATTTTTTGTTACATTATCTGTATGTATCACAAGCAACCATATTTCCTCAATCGGCAAATCAGATTGGCAGTTTCCTGGTGAATTAAAGCTAATTTGGAATTTGAATAGATCTTATTTTGAACAAGCCTTTCCCCCCGTTTCTGCTCTCAAATTGGCCACATTGGGTTGGAGCATACCCATCTAACCTGCGCTTGGTTTTGGATAAACAGAATTTGGAAACTTGCATTAAAAAATAAGGAAGCTCCGTGGTCACCTCACCCTACCCCAACCAAAGCAGTACCACTCTTATCCGTTTTCCTGATCAAGTGCTGCTAAATAATTTTAAAACCACTGTACTACAAACAACCTAGAGGCAGGCAGTAGTACATGCTGCTAGATTTAGGAATTGCACAAACCCAGCCTTTCTTGTACATTGTTGACTTTTCTACCTAATTCTTCTCTTGGAGTAATCTAGATGATTCCATATACTGCTTGATTTTGTGTCCTCTTTGAATTTTTGGGGGATTAAAATATTGGGAGGGTTTGGTTTCTGGACAACTTTATTTCACTATGAAGTATTCCTTAATGGAAACCCTAAGACCAGTTGACTTTCCTCCTAACGTCTGAAAACAATCAGTACTTCGGTTACCTGAATTTAATTTCATAAATAAGCAAACACTTTTAGTTTATGTGATATATTATAGATACCAGCACTATTGGTGCATTCGTTTCTGGTTTTGGGCCCAGCCTACTTCTCCCAAATAAAGTCTGCTTATTTCTAAAATATTATTTGAGCTTGAAGGCACTAATATATTATAACCCCAATTTCATTCTTCATCATTTTACTTCCCAATGCATCCTTTGTTTTCTCTTCCTCCCCTGTTCAGATCCTCTTTTCTTCATACTAAACTATTTTGCCAGGAAGTTCTTTACTTTTCATCAATTCACCGAACTTTCCTTAGCAGACCTAGTTTTTTACCACCCCAGAACAGCTTGTGCCATACTTGGATTTCTGTAACTAGGTCACTGCTGCTGCAATTGTAAAGACTGAGCAGTCCTGCACAGAATGCCAACTGGCAAAGGCAGATCTCCAGATCTCCAGGCCTGCTCGTTGGTTGGATGGACCCACAGGGACTCGGGCTTCTACCATCTTTCTTGAGAAAACAGATGTTATGACCAGAAGTGCAGAGGAGTAATACCTTGTCTTGATAAGCTAAATTTAGCCAACGGAAGCTAGGGGACAGAGAGAACCAGTAGATAAAATGTTTCCCTGACTGGTCCTTGCTGAGGGCAGCAGTTCACATGGTCTCTCTGGAGACAACTGCAAATCATCAATTGCCCAGCTTGGTAGGGGTTCCCTAACATGTACTCTTTTTCCTCCCCTGTTCCACTTCCCTTTCCCCTTTACCCCTATCTCTATGGGATTTTATTTCCCAGTAAAGTGAGGGAACATGCTTTTGCTTCATGCTTATTTTCCAGGGAAGCTAGCCTAAGATATTCCCTAATTTGCATCTCTCTTTTACTCCTCTCTTCTGAGTTCCAAAGTCACATATCACAAATATCCAACTATCTACTTGGTTTCTCTATTTGAACCTCCAGTTGTGACTCAGATCAACAGGTCCGAAATATTCCCATCCCCAGAGATCCATAACATTGTCGTTTCAGTATTCCTGTCTTAATAAATTACATCTTTAAACACTGAATTATTTAAGCCTAGTGGCTGGGAGTCATTATTGTTTTGTCCTTTTTTTAACTCCCACATATACTTAGTTCTTAATTATTATTAATTGTATTTCTTAAACATCTCTCTAATCTCTCCCTTCCCTTCCCTTCCCTTCCCTTCCCTTCCCCTCCCTGTCCTGCCTTGCCCTGCCCTTCCCTCTCTTTTTTGCATAATGAATTCTAGGACTTTAATAGTATTGTACAGCAATAACATTGTGAACAAATTTTAATGTGAGGAATACTATCTTGCTCTGTTCTCATTTCTTGGTTGTCTGTACAAATTCAATGCATTCATTTTTATTCTGACTCAAAACATTCCTCTGTATGATTTTAGCATCCTAGTTATCACCCTTCTTACAAATTCTTTCTTACTTCCACTCCAGTTCCTTCCTCCTTCTTGGGGTTTCATGAATGCTAAAGCTCCACATTTTTTGTTTATTATTCTTACATCTTAATATCTTTTTGCTTAGTGAAATAAATGCTTCTGATTTTATTATTTCAATAATTCTATCTTCAACTATAAAAAGGAGAAAGAGATAGTAATAAAAATGCCTGACTCTAAACAGTATCACTTAAATGATGCATTTCCCATTTATTTTACTTAAATAAAAATTTTTTTCAATTTCTGTATGATCATTGCTAATTACCATTTAACATACTGCTTTGTAGTAAATACATATTTGTGAATGAATGCATGTATATAATAATATTCAGTGAATGAAGCAACAGAATTCCAAACATCAAAATGAAGTAGTCTCCCAGTTCCCCCAATTCAGTCTTCTGTTAGTAAACTGAAAAATTTGTTGGATTTATGAAGTTAAATCCAGTTAAAAAATTAAGAATGACTAACTTTACTACTAGAATATGACATTTATATGTATATATGTGTGCGTGACTACATGTATGTATTTGTATGTGTGTATTTGACTATTTTGTGACACAGAAGACAATTATTCCTGGGACCTGTGTTTCCCATTGATGACTGGTTTGATGAAGCAAATTTGATTAGCTGAGTAATCTCTTCTTCTTGCTTTATAGTTTCACATGTGCTCTTCTTAAATCTATCTATTTGGTCAAAAGAAGAGGACCTTCAAGGATATAACAGAACCATTCTTTAGTCACCCTAATGATAGACAGTGAAGCAATCTGGTGAATAGTTAGGATGTTAGTGAGATGAGAGGATTTGAAAAGGAGCAGATATAGTTGAGTATTGGAAAGCAAGAATTCTGTTTGGTACATTTTAAGTTGAGAAGTCAATTTTATGGACGTCCAAGGAGATATGTTGTCTAAGTAGTTAAATAATTGAGTCAAACATTCATGGAAAAGGTGAGAGCTAAAAGTATAAACTATGGAGTTATTAGCTTATAAAGTTTGCCTTTAAAGCCATGGGATTCAACGTTTCCACCTAGAACATACGTGTTGTTAGAGAAAAGTGTGAGGCTTTAGCCCTAGAGCATGACAATACGTAGACATCAGGAAGATGAGGAACATCCAGAAAAGGATATAAGAAGGAGTAGCCAGTGAAATAGAAAGTAAGCAAATGAAAAAAATGTCCTGGAAGAAAAGTGGGAAAAAAAAAGTTTCAAGGAGGAGAAAGTGATCCACTGTGTCCACTGAAGTTGATGAATTAGGTGAGGCAAGAAAAGAGAATTGACCATCGGATTGTTAACCAGAGGTCACTGGTGACTGAAAAATTTCAGTGGAGTGATCTAGGTGAAAGCAACACTGGAGAGTGTTCACAAGATAATAAGACAGCAAGAATTGGAGACAGAAATAACTCTTTCAAAGAGTTTTCATCTAAAGGGCTTTAGGGAAATAGCTGGTAGCTGCAATGAAAAATGAGATTAAAGGAGGGTTTTTTTCATTGTTTCAAAAGTTGAGATTTAATGTACCTTTTATGAAATGCACAGATCTTAAGTGTATGTAGTTCTGATAAATGCACATACCCATGTGGCATGCACACTCTTACGAAGATATAGAACATTTTTCTCAGTCCAGAACATCCATTTTTACCCATTCTAGTCAAGTACATATATCATACTGCATTCCCTTATCCACTCCATATGAAGCAACTATTGTTCTGATTTCTCTCACCACAGAATATTCTTGCCTACTCCAAGAGTTAATATCAATGGAATCACAAGGTGTGTCTTATTTTATGTTGCCTATTTCACTCAGCATAATGTTTTTGAGATTCATCATGTTTCTGTATGTCTGAATAGTTTATTTATTTACAATTATTGAGTAGTATTCCGTTTCATAAATAAATTACACAGTATTTATTCATTCTCCCATTTCTATTTCTAATACTTTCATTTAAGTGGGATTTTCTATGATCATAAAAAGCCTATTCTATTACTCTAATAGTTCTGACCAGTAGATAGTTTAGCCTTGTATGGAAACAAAATCCATCTCCCTATATCTTCTAACCACCCATCAAGTTATATGTCCTGGACCCAGTGGGAAAAAACAGTATTTTCTTTACATTTTCTCATCTAGTATAAGCTTCCCTGGTTCTTTCAAATGTTTCTGATATGGCATATTCTTTTACTTCTTAAATTGCTCTCATCTTACTCCTGAGACTGTGATGATTTATGACCTTTGAAATAATAGTGCTAAGGCAAATAAATAAATATAGAAATACGTAAATAATCCAGATGTAGTTTGATCAATACAGTGAGGAACTGTCACCACTTATTCTATCTACTATATTTTATTAGTGCAACCTACAATCCCATCAGATTTTTCTTAGTCACATATTTCCTTTACAAATTTTGAGCTTATTTTCAATCATTATATTTGAATGCATTTTTTTGAGTCATGGTTTCCGAGTTATAATTTTTAAGTTAGTTTCTTGGAGCAACTAGCAGGGCTTTCCATTTATCCCTGTCAAGCTTTATTTAATTAAATATGTCACACTGTTCCAATGTGTTGTTTCTTTTTTCAATATTAATTATTTCATACAATGTATTTTCCATATCACTCAGTGTCATATCATCTTACATGTGAGACCACCATGAATATGGTTATCAAAATCATTGATTAAAGTATTGCATAGGCTAAGTGCTACTAAAGATAAGCCCTTCGATACACTTAAATCCTTCTCTCAATATTTACTTTCGTCCCTATGAAAAACACTTTGCTGTTTCCAAGCAATTTCAAATGTACATATTTGTGCTATAACCCAGCTTATATACATTTTTTAACAACAAGAATGCAATGAAAGATGATGCCTTTTGGATACTCAGATTTCTAAAGGACTCCCCTGCTCAACCTTTCCAGCATCCTTGGAAAACAAGCAAGTAAAAATTGTTTTGAATTACTTTTCCTTGGAGACAACAAACTGACTTATAATGATCAGATTCCTTATTCTAAATGCCAATAAAAGTTTTTAAAACATAATTCATTCAAGAATCTTCCCAGGTAATGGCATATAAATGGCATCACATGGTAGTGAAAAGAAAATGCATAGGCTTTCGATAAAGAAAAACCTGATTTTAAATTTCAGCTATATGATCTTGAGCAAATTATCCAGGTTTCTTCAACTTTAGAATCAGGATAATCATTTCTACCTCATAATGTTTCCCTCAGGATTAAGTAAAATAGTGGAATGAAGAGAAAGTGTTTGATACTTTTATGCTGTTATTAGGCATCTTTCATTCCCCTTCTGCTGTGCACATACATCGGAGACTACCAAGAGAAAATATAATCTGAGAGTCTTGAATATGCAGTTGGGAACAAGATCTAAACCTTTTAAAAGCCATTGCCTACACTCAACACTGTACCACTTTCAATTATTTTAAACTTGTTTTCTCATACCAACACTTGATCTATGTTTTTCAAACTTATTTTTTAATGAAGTCATCCATTTTCTAGTGATTATATTTTCCTCTCTATGTGCCATGAATCAAATTTTAATAATTCATATTTAAGGCTCATTTCAGGCAGCATAAAATATGCCTAATTGTTTTGGTTTTATGGCTGGGATGAACTGAATATTTGCGTTTACTCCAGATTCATATGTTGAAACCCTAATCCCATTGTGATGGTATTTAGAAGTGGGGCCTTTAGGAGGTCATGTGGGTGGAGCCCTCATAAATGGGATTAGTGTCCTTTTAAGAAGAGGCCATAGATTAGCTGGCCCTCTTTCGGCCATGTGAGGATACCACAAGAAATCATCGATCCACAACCTGAGGGTTCTTACCTGAACCCAATCAGAATGACACCCTGGTATGGGACTTCCAACCTCTTGAACTGTGAGAAATGCATTTCTGTTGTCTATAAATCATCCCATCTATAGTACTTTGTTATAGCAGCCTGAATTGACTAAGATAATGGTAGAAAGAAAAAGGCAGAGTTCCTGTCACCTTAACAAATCAATAATTATTTCGTATAATTATTTTTAAAGCATTGGGCTCATGGGAAATAGCATCTTTCAATAGAATTTTACATGATAATTATCTAGAATTATATGCCTCTTTCCCTTATAGACTCTCTACTTAATTGCTTCTAAGTCTTTACAGTATTGGTCAGATTTGAAAACCTATTTAAATAATAATAATTATATTAATAGTGGCTATTGATCATTATGAAATAAGTCCTATGGAATTCTCATAATTTACCAATTTAATTCTCATGAGCAAACCTATGAAGTAAATGCTCTTCCATTCTCATTTTACAAAATAGAAAATTGAAGCATGAATGAGTAAAGTAGCTTACCCATGATAGTTTACCTACCCATAGCCCAGCTCCACCACTTACAAGCCATAAGTGGGATATGAACCTAGATATCTGAAGATTAATTTTATTTGTTATTGTAAAAATAGTGAAAGAAAAAGGTTTTTGGAAGAGGTATATTTAAGAAGAATAATTGGGGGGCAAAAAAGATAAAATGGCTATGGGATAGATTTGCGTGGAAGTCTGTTTTCATGTCTTCCTTCACTGGGCTCCCAAAGTTGATTCACAATGTTGGGAATTTTAGGAAGCATGCATTCATACACCATGGTTTATTCACTGGGCTGTGGTTGTATGCTGGCAAAAGAAGAGCACTCCTTTTCTTCCCATTAGATCCTATGGGTGGAGCCAGTGTCCTTATGCTCTTATTGCAGAACAGGGAACTGTCTACTAACTTGCCTCCAGTGACAGGCAGGGTGCAGGATGAAGAAGACATTATCGCCACCTATTCAGGGCACCCTTATAAAACATGAACGGCATGTGCATTTTTATTTCATAAGGTTACCCAGGAATTCTGTGTTAACCCAAAGTAGCTCAAGATCATGTTGCTTGTCTGTTTGTGACAATAGCTGGGGCCCTTGCAAACACAGGGCCAGGACTGCAACTTTACCTATCAGTCTATGGGTGAAATGGGCACATGTCTTTCCCATAATTTACCTTCAATAGGTAGACCTTCCTGTGAACTTGACATGTGACCTTATGAACACAGATAGCATCCTGACAGAATAAATGGTCCTCACATGGACAGACTCATTATGGTAATTCATGCTGCCTCCCTCCCCCATCTCACAAACACACATTGTTGGAGTGATAGTTAGTGTAGTCATATAAATTATAAGTCAAAGCCGTAACATATATGATAGAGCCAATTTGCTTGTGGAGTATAAATTCCAAATAAAGGCAATCGATAAAGCAAGTAGTATCTTGGCTTTCATTCAGCGATGCAAGCTTTTGAAGGATTTTAAAGGCTCATTATCTTGCTAACCCTTCCTTTGTGATATGTTCCATAGCAAACTCAATTACATAAAGTGAAGCATCTTTTTGTCATGTAGATCACTGATTAGGTGATGATATGTTCATTGCAGTTCTGCTACACTTATTTGCCCAAGGTTAAGTATTTACAGAAATCTTGGTATGAAATTCAAGATGAATTTTTCTATTGTAGCAGAAATGTTATATACTTACATCCTTTAACTTAATAATTTGTTAAGATAAAAGAAAAAGGGATTGAGTGTTTTGAGGAGAAAACAGAGGCATTAGAATTCAAGGTAATGTAGATTCCTTCTTAGTAAAAGACGGTGTCATGACTCTCTTAAATATGTTAATGGCTTATTCTATATTGTACTATTATGAATGAATGAAATCACCAAATATTAAATGTCATGACACATTATAGAAAGAAAATGTCTTTTATTTTATTTGAAATACAAAATAAAGCAGTAAGGTGAATGACCAACATTTAAATCAATTTATTAAGTGAAAAATTGTGGGAACTTAACAAAAATTGTATGAATTTGCTCTTGGATGATACAAAATCATAGCTTTTTAGAAATTATCTATTCCCTATACAGTGATATTCTTTTTTTTTTTTTTTTTTTTTTTTTTTGAGACAGGGTCTCACTCTGTCACCCAGGCTGGAGTTCAGTGGCACCGTCTCGGCTCACTGCAAGCTCTGCCTCCTGGGTTCAAGCAATTCTCCTGCCTCAGCCTCCGAGTAGCTGGGATTATAGGTGCCCACCACCACACCCAGTTGATTTTTGTATTTTTGGTAGATACAGGGTTTCACCATGTTGGCCAGGGTGGTCTTAAATTCACACTCAAGTGATCCGCCCACCTTGGCCTCCCAAAGTGCTTGGATTACAGGTGTGAGCCACCATGCCTGGCCCGTTCCCTATATAGTGATAGTCTATTGTATGCTTTGAATGCAGTTGGCTAAACACATTTGCAATAGAATAGCTTTTAAGTGCAAAATATCCCAGAAATAAATACTAAATTTGGTGAGGGAGTATTTGGAGATACAGTCTAAATTTTCCATCATAAAAAATTAAGGCCATGAAAATAGATTCACTAATTTAAAAAAAAATGAAATACTGCAATTTACTACACTTAGGTAAATCGGCTGTTCTTTGCACTTAGCCAATAGTAAGATAGTAAGATAGTCAATTTAATAAATGACCTCAATATAAGAAAAATCTCTCTCGCAATGGATGATGCAAGGATTCTGTTCTCCTTTTTTTTTTCTTTCTCTGTTGCTCTCAGGACGGCACCCTAAAGCCTCTATGAAACTTATCTCTGATTTGTGCAGACAGAGTACAGAATGATTTGGTTCCTTTAAATGGGTCTTCTCTGTGAGACCCTCTTACAGCATTTTAGACAGAAGCCATCCAAGTGAGTAAATGGTAACAAGATTGAAGGGATTGGATGAAAGCAGACTCTGGGTCCCATTTAGATTCTTTTATTTTAGCAGGCAGTCACCCTGTTTAGGTTTTCCATGCATGGCTTGACCTATTGTTGTGGGCTATATAGGTCCACATTTTTCTTTTCAGAGCCTTTGTGTTATTATTTTGATCTGCTTGGTTTACCTGGTGCCACTGCGGATCCCACTAGTCCCTGTGGCGTTTCCTGAGTGGGTGGAAGGAGCGCCCCAGGTCAGGTTGCCTGATGCCTCTAGCTAGGGGAAGGAGGTCTCCTGCACAGTGACAAAAAGTGTTTTCTAGGTTGGGTCACTTGCGGAAACTTGATTCTCTTTGCTGGTGCCACTGGCCACCTGGTATCTCTACGTGGGAGAAAATGTTTTCTGGACAGTGAGAACCATGGAGCTTCCTGAGAAAGGCTGCTTATTGGGACAAGTTTCCTCTTGCCATTGCAACCTGGCTGTCCAGCATCTCTGGGTTGGGATGCGGAAGGTCTCAGGCTCATGAGGAAAGATAGCACTGCCTCTGGTAACTTCCGGTCAGCAGAGCCTCTGAAGAATTTCTGTTGCTACATCCGCCAGGCTTGCTGGGTGCTTTCAGCAGCCTCTCGGTCCAGGAGAGGAACAAGTCTGCCTGGGCTGCCTTCTGTTGTTAGATTGGGAGTCAGGAAACATCAAGCCTGGAGAGCCTTCTTTTGAGGGTGAGGGGGACATAAAATGACCTGTGGCTATGTTCCTCCTCTAGTCCTGCTGCTCCTAACCAGTTCTCTCTACTTTCCAGATTTCTCCTTTGATTGTTTCTTGCATTATTGTCAATATTTATAGTTGTACTTAACAGGGCAGAACATGGAGAAATGAACCTATGCCCTGTTGTATGGGTGAAATTTCACTATAATTCCTTTTTAAATGCTATTAAGTTTATGTCAATATAAACTTACAAAAATTTTAGTATAAGTGAATTTTTTAACTAAAAATATTACCATAGAGAAGAAAGAATTTTAATCTAGAAAAATTTAAAAAACCTGATTTCTTATTTTTGTGTGTCTTGTTAGGTTCTTGACACTTCAAGAGTACTCTATGATTGAGGTAAAGAGTGCCAATATTTACACTTAGTGACATCTGTCATTAGTGCATGAAAATTATCCTTTTGTGATATCAGATTAAATGAACAAAATGAGTTGAAGTACTACAGATTAATCATTTAGACCTTGTTTACATTTTTCACACATCAGACCAAGTCTCTTCATTCAATCTCTACCTCTGCCCAAAATGCATCCATATTTTATGTAGAATTCATATCATTGGAAAAAAGCATCTGAGAAGACTGAAAAGGAAAAGACGCTATTATTTTTGCTTTTAAGCGGAGAAGAATGCTATTTTTAGTCTCTCTCATTAAATATTTAATCTTGTTACTTTTTCCTTGCATCACAGGAATATGGCAGGTATTATAGAAGCTTGTGTTAATCAGTTGAATCCAAAAGCAGATGTAATACTTTGTGTCAAGAAAAGGTGAAATACCAGGACGTTTTATTTGAGCTATTTTCTTCCATGCTTTCATCCTTTCACTATTTGAGATTTTCCTGTAATCACTGTTTCTGTTCTCCACCTGTCATTATCTTCCCTGTGTTGCTGCATTTCTACAATATCTCAAAATCTCTGACTAGTAGCAGGGCAGTTCACCAGGACCTACTGGATAGAAATTTTCCAACACCATAAAGTTTCTTCCTTACAAAAATTAAATTAAGGCTGGGTGCAGTGACTCACCCCTGTAATCCCAACACTTTGGGAGACCGAGGTGGATGGAACACCTGAGGTCTGGAGTTTGAGGCCAGCCTGGCCAACATGGCGAAACCCCATCTCTACTAAAACTACAAAAGCTAGCTGGGCGTGGTGGCACACATCTGTAATCCCAGCTACTTAGGAGGCTGAGGCAGGAGAATGGCGTGAACTCAGGAGGCAGAGGTTGCAGTGAGTCGAGATCGTGCCACTGCACTCCAGCCTGGGCAACAGAGGGAGACTTTTTCTCAAAAAAGTAAACTTAAATTAAAACAAATGAAACATTATATGTAATAGTGAAGGTGTCTATAACAATTTTGTGACAAATAATTGTAATATGAAGTTCTGTGGGGAGAATTTCTATGAATAATGTGCCAATGTTAAGTGTGACTACACATAAAGTTCAGTGAGTGCATCCAACTCTAAGTGACTTTTTCATAGGACATAGTTGATACCTTTTGCCTGAGAGTTAAAAATTTAGGAGTAATAACAACAATATCTATAGTCTGTGATAGACCTGTAAAAAGTTGTACGATGCAGAGCAGAGGTTTCACACATGTAATTATTTAAAATATATATGAACCTATTTTAGAAAATATCTGAGATTATTATAATTGAATGACAACTGAAATGAAATGAAATGATTGTGCATATTAAATGTGTATTATTTATTGTTCTGTGAAAAATAATTGTTTGAATTGCTTGCATCTTAGTTTGGCAAGAATAAACTAGCCTATTTAGGCCTTTGTAATAACAAAATGGAGTACTTATCATTCATGTTTTCACAAGTACTTTGATTTTCTTCATTGTTTACATTGCTTCTATAAGAATGTAAACAGACTTTATTTTAAAAACGTATAATTGTAAATTAGTAGAAGAAATGACAGTGATCTCATTGGCCTTAGAACATCAGTGTATCCTGGAGGGTCTCTTAGCTAACCAAGAAGATAGAGCTTGGGGAAGGTATGGAGAAATTGTCATGGGAATATTTATTACTATTTTAGGGGAGCTTATAAGCCTTATTGCTAGTCTAAGAGCCTGTTAGCCTGTTTCCCAGAGACATCTGACCCTGCTTCTCATTCTGAAACTATGTTCAGGACAGTGCCAGGACCAGGATGTGTTATCATGGGGAATGTGAGTGTGATGCTGAACCATGGCACTGCATCCAGGTATGTTTTATAACATCAAGATTGATAGGACACACTTGGCTGAAATGAAGCAGTCCCTGGTATATATTCAGTCTGGCTTACATGCAGATTGTTAGAGACTTAAAAATGTAAGACTTAGCTTGAATGGGGAAATGAAGCTTCCAAAGGTCTGATTTGGTGCTTGTTCAGATAGTATAATCTATAAACATGTACCCCCTAGTGAGGATTGGGATGCTAAACTGTAAACCTTCATTGTCTACTTTAACTTCTTTTAGATAAGTACACCTTATTTGATTTTACAAAGTGAGGTCTCTATTGGCTCTCTCTGACAATCAGCGCTTCCTACTGATATATGACAATATAATGGTGCTGCAGTTACTCGTACTCCACGTTTTTGTCTGCTTTGTGCTGTGTAATACAGCACTGGAGACTGGGTATTTATAAAAACAGAAATTTATTTCTCACAGCTCTGGAGGCTGGAAAGCCCAAAATCAAGATGCTAGCAGGTTTGTTGTCTAATGCTGACTGCTCTCTGCTGCCAAGATGGCAACTCGATGCTGCATCTTCCTGAGGTGAATAACACTATGCCCTCACATGGCAGAAGGGTCAGAGGGCAAAAAAGAGCAAACTGCCTCCACAAGCCCTTTTAAACCTAATAAACCTAATCCCGTTTATGAAGGTGGTGCCCTTATGACTCAGTCACCTCCGAAAAGTCACACCTGCCAATACTGTTGCATTGGGAATTAAGTTTTGACATTCAACTCACAGCACTCCATGTTCTAAATGGAACAGCAAAGACCTCACTCTTTTATACTTATTTTAAGTTACTTGATAATGAATCCAATTCTGCTTGGTGTTGGGTCATTATGAGATTGAGACTAAGTGACTGACAACCTTTAAAGCTAGCAATTAGCTGGATATTACTCAAAAGACTAGAAAAGCAAAGTGAGATAATACATTAATTAAAAATGTTTAAAATTATACACTCCTGAGACATTAGTATGAAAGTTCTTTTGTAATATATTTAAATGAATAAGGTTATTAAAATATGTCATGAAAATATACCCAAATACTTTCTAGTTTCCTAATACTCCTTTATTTTAACTTAGTTATTTAAGAAAACTTGAATTGTACTACATAAGTACACAAGCTTTAAAGTAATTGGAGGGTATAACTGAGGTGATTTAAAATGTAGTTTCTTTAATTTTTATTGGCAAAACTGCATGAAAACAACTACTTTAAGATCTAAAAGGATGTATAGTCATGCTCTACATAATGACATTTCCATCAATGATGAACCAAATATATGACTGTGGTGTCCTAAGATTATAATAACATATTTGTAGTGTACATTTTCTGTATGTACATAGATTTAGACACACTAATACTTACCATTGTGTTACAATTGCCTGTAATATTCAGTATAGTAAAATACTGTACAATTTTATTGCCTTAGGAACATATAGCCTAGGTATGTAGCTGTCTATACCATCTGGGTTTGTGTAAGTACACTCTATGATGTTTGCACAGCGATGAAATTGCCTAATGATGCATTTCTCAGAACATATCCTTGTAGTTAAGTGATGCATGATCATAATTACTTAATCAATCACCTCTTGAAATGTTTAAGTGAATTACAACTTTTTATCTTAAATTTTAGCTTTCAAATTGGTGAAATTATGAACCATCCTTAATTTGAGTTGACTAAAGCTCTGCTGCATGGCAAAATTCTTGGCAAGGAGTAATACTCAAAGGCAGTGATTTCAAACGCTCTGATTGAACTTACATTTAATTTAATAATATTAAAATGTTATATGCAGTGATATATATTTTGTGGTGACAGTAAATATTCTCCATAATCTCAAGCAGAAATAGTGAATCTCAGACTTTGAGAGTTATAACATGTATCTCAGAATATATATCAGATGTTTAAGTCCTCATTTAATTACTCATTAGTGATATTTAATGTCACCACTTGCCAAATACTTTCTGAATCCATCAGAACTGGAAAAAATCCCAAGGATACACTAATAACAGCTGATGTTTACTGTCCACCTACTCCGCTTCACATGAATCACCTCTTGGTTGCTGCTCTTTCTCTGGATATCACTGTGTGGCTGTCAGCACCCTAGAATCTCTGGAAACAGACATTCAAATGCTGAGTCTCCCATGGAACACATGAGAGAGTTCTTTAGGAGGCATTCATTACTGTGGGGATAGTGGTTGAGGAAACGGGGTGTTTCTTCCATTTTTGTCTCAACAATCTTCCACCTTCTCACCCAGCCTCTTGCCGCTGGAGCTCCTTGCCCATTGGCTCTTGGACCAGGTACCACCAGATTGGCTCAAATCCAGATACTGGTATTGTATTCTACTGAAGGAGCAGAACTGCTTGTCTGGCAAATTGTTTGGGTTAGTAGAATTTCCACACTGGAATGAGGTGACATTGCCACCTTCTTGAGGGAGTTCTCAATCTCTGTGACCGATTCTCTTTGATTCAATGTTGGCTTGAGGTTTGAAAGGAAAATCCACCATACATACTGCTATATTTGGGACTTAGCACTGACAATTCCCTCTTCTCCTTTCCTAATCTCTGGCTTAAATGGATTTGGAAGTTGTGCGTGCATGTGTGTGTGTGTGTGTGTGTGTGTTTGAGAGAGGAAGTGTGTGTGTGTGTTTGTGTTGGGGATAGACTATACAGATTATGGCAGAATAGTTCATGTCTGAGCTTCTCTTTAAAAGGTGAAGTGCTGTGACTCTTTCCTTTGCTGTGAGCCCTAGTCATCAATTCCATAGCAACAGGAAGTATCACGTTCACTGTGCACCAGTATATGGATGAATCAGCAAGTTCCTGAAGAGGAACGGGAGAGAGATGTCAAGTTAGGTTGAGTTAGATCTCAATCAAATTTTGAAACTCGTCCAGGAGACTTATGTACCAAAAATGAATGGAAGAATACTATAATCTCTTTACATTAATTTGAATGACTTCAGTGCTAAACTCTGAAGTACAGGTATTTTGCTATTTCTGTGATGGTTATATCAAAAGAGAGTTATTTCTGTCTTGTTCTGAAGCAGAAGTGGCTTTCCAATATAAGATTAGTTCTGAAAAGATCACATGTCCTTCCATAAAGGTGTGATATCTTTTCATGCTGTTGTAGGAGTTCAGATACACAAATAGCTTGTTGGAGAACCATTACTGACCTTAGAAACTGTCCCTTCCAAAGTTATTTAGTAGAAGTAATTAGAAGATGTGGTGTATTAGTCCATTGTCATACTGCCATGAAGAAATACTCATGACTTGGTAATTTATAAAGGAAAAGATTTTGCTTTGGCTGGGCACAGTGGCTCATGCCTGTAATCCCAGGACTTTGGGAGGTCAAGGCAGGCAGATCATGAGGTCAGGAGATCGAGACTATCCTGGCCAACATGGTGAAACCCCATCTCTACTAAAAATACGAAAACTAGCTGGGCGTGGTGGCACATGCCTGTACTCCCAGCCACTCGGGAGGCTGAGGCAGGACAATCGCTTGAACCCGGGAGGCGGAGTTTGCAGTGAGCTGAGATCGTGCCTCTGTACTCCAGCCTTGCAATAGAGAGAGATTCTGTTTCCAAAAAAGAAAAAAGAAAAAGAAAAAGAAAGAAAAAGAGATTTAATGGACTCACAGTTCTACACAGCTGAGGAGGTCTCATAATGATGGTGGAAGGTGAAGGAGGAGCAAAAGCACGTCTTACATAGAAGCAGGCAAGGGAGCGTGTGCAGGGGAACGCCCTTTTATAAAACCATCAGATCTCATGAGACTTATTCACTATCACAAGAACAGCATGGGAAAACCCACTTCCACTAATAGCAGTAGCTGCACCAGATACCCTGCCGCTGCCATTGTGCCAGCTGCAGCAGGGAGGCACCACTAGAGCTGCACAATCAGTGTGGCTGGCAGGAGCTGGTGACAAGTAGGATCCCTGCCCCTTTTGAGTTGGGGTAAGAGCTTCCTGGGTGCCCCTGCAGCTGCTCAAACTGTGGCGGCAGACCCAGGTCTCCTGCTCCACAGAGCAGGCATGAGCCCCACCCTCCTGGGTGGGGTTGCAGCCTCCCATGTTGTGGCTCCAGATCCAAGCTTCCCTGTGCTCTTGGGCCTCCAGGAGCAGGCAAGATCCTTGTGCTTCTGGGTGCCACTGCATCCACCCAAACCGTGGCTGCAGACCCCGGCCTCCCGCTCCATGGAGCAGGCAGAAGCCCCGTCCTACTGGGTGTGGCTGCAGCCACCTAAGCTGTGGCTGCAGATCCAAGCCTCCCTGTGCTCTTGAGGGGCCTGGAGCAGGCAGGAACCCAGCCCTCTCTGGTGCAGCTGCAGCCACCCAAACCATGGCCACAGACCTGGGCCTCCCAGTCCATGAAGCAGGCAGAAGCCTCACCCACTTTGGGCACAGCTATAGCCACCCAAACAGTGGCTGCAGACTCAAGCAACCCTGTACTCTTGGGAGCCCAGTACTCTTGTTTGTTTTATTGTTTCAAGCATAAATAAAATATCTTTCTATGACCTCTAGAATTTCTGAATTTCGTGGGAATTTTTTCTTTATGATTCTCTTTTCATGCACTCGTGATAGTTTATTCCTTTTAAACCTCCATCAGTACTTCTGTTTTAAATATACAAGTAATTCAGATTTACTCTGATAAAGAAGAGGTCACTGTTGAATATTTTTATTATAGGGATGGATGTGATGGAAGTGGTACTTTAGAGAGATGAGTCTTACATTCATAGGCTGAGGAACTGATACATCTTGCTAGGAGAATAACTCATGGGGACAACTATGGTCTCTGTCTACGTTCATTTTAATCACACTTTCAGTCTCTATAGAATGTTGAGAGGGAGCAGATCAGTGTTTGTAATGCTGCTGTTTTTTTTTTTTTTTTTTTTTTTTTTTGGACGGAGTTTCACTCTTGTTGCCCAGGCTGGAGTGCAATGGTGCAATCTCAGCTCACCACAACATCTGCCTCTCGGGTTCAAGCAATTCTGCTACCTCAGCCTCTGGAGTAGCTGAGATTACAGGCATGTGCCACCATGCCTGGCTAATTTTGTATTTTTAGTAGAGACAGGGTTTCTCCATGTTGGTCAGGCTGGTCTCGAACTCCTGACCTCAGATGATCCACCTGCTTTGGTCTCTGAAAGTGCTGGGATTACAGGTGTGAGCCACAGTGCTTGGCTGTAATGTTGCTTCTAACTGGACAGAGTCACCAGTACAGAACAGATTTGGGTTTAATAAGCACTTAACTCTACAAAAAAAAAAAAAAAAAAAAAAGAGTATGAGAAAGCCTAATTAATCAAATGTCCATGGAAATGGAGACCAGGTGTCTGTAAAGGAGCATATCTTCATTCTTTTATCCTAAAATAGACTAGACTCTAAATCTAGTAAAATTTTCTTCGGAAAAGTTGACAGATGCCTATACATATATATTATCACCATTTCTCTACATCTCTAGATTTGGATATGGAAAGATAGTTGTTGAATGCTGTTCTAGACTGTATTTTTCTTTTCTTTCTTCAAGGATACACACACACACAACCACACAGACATATGTGTGTGTGTGTATGTGTGTGTGTGTGTGTGTGTGTATATATATATATGTGTATCAGGTTGATTATATAATTAGAGATGATTAATACCAAACGCTGACTGTTCTACCAAATCAATACAGTCTTGTTGACTGTTACATAAATGATGAGTCACTTTTTAATTTAATATGTAGAAACATCATATTACTATGGAAGCTCAATGCAAGTAAAGATATTTTTCTTGAGCTTAATGTTAATTTTCCTTGAGTACATGCTGTCCAATTTCAGATTATATTAAATGACAAAAGAAACACTGAAAATTTTATTTATATATTCACTCATCAAATATTTGTTGAATACTGACTGTATATACTAGATTTTTACTACCAGAAGTAAGTAATAGTTAACAAAATTTAAAAAATGCCCTATCATTTTGCAGTTTATAGTATACTGGGGAAAAAGTAAATAGACAATTATAATAAAGTGTGATAAGTTATCTAGTAGATCAGTAAATGAGAAAAGCACCTAGCTTATTCTTAGGCTGCTAGAAAAAGATTTCCTTAATAAGTGATACCAAGCTGATTCCTTAAGGAGGGATAGAAGATAAAAAGGTAAAGAGGCTATTTAATGGCATATGCCAAGCATTCATCATTGCAGGATTTGAAATAGACATGATCAGATTTTCATTTTATAATGCTCATCTTGGCTGAAGAGTAGGGAATAGGTTGGGTGATGCTAACGGAAGTAAGAAAAGAGACCTTGGGACTAGTCATGAGATTCTTGCAGTAACCCATGAAAGATGATAGTGACCAGAATTAGGGCAGCGCCACTATCAGTGATATAACTCAAGTTAGAGCTATAGGACTTGGTACTTGATTAAGCGAGGGCAACAAGGAGATGAAGGAGGATCCCAAAATAGTGCTTTCTTTTGTTTTTGTAGAAATATATTGGGATTGTGACCTTTGTTGAGATAAGAAATACCAGAAGAAGAACAGAATTCAATCATTATTTAAGACTTCTCTTCTTCTCCCCCACTCCCCATGCCCTCCCTCCCATCCCTTTCTTCCCTTCCCCTCCCTTTCCCTCCTTTCCCCTCTTCCTTCACTTCCTCTGTCCATCTTGAAAGCTTAAATCTTTAGTCTAAAATTTTCAGTCCCTTCAAGTCATTGTCTTCTATGAAGCCCAAAATTATTTTGACAAGGAAACGTCACTTTAACTTCTGTATTCAGGGTGAATCAGTGGGTAAAAATAACAACAGCCTATCACCTTGCCAAGTTATTTCAAATATTTATAAGTGCTTAATCAAAGGAGACAGAATATTGATGTATTTAAGGACATTTGCCGAGAGTATTTCTTGACCTTATTTAAAGACTGAAGATGAAGCTAGGCAAATTGTTCCATGCAAAATAAAATAGCAGTAACTGAGAAAAAAAATGTATCCAAGAGAAATTATATGCTGCTATGTGAATATAATTTCTATAGATTTTACCTTGAGTACTCACAATTCAGAAAGAAATTTTCATTTTATTTTATTATTTTGCCACAGGGATCTTCAAATGGAAGAAACCTAATTTAAAATAAAGTCAACAATGAAAATAATGGAATTTATTATCTTTCTTACCTGAGAAGTGTTGGCAAAGATGTGGAGAAATTGGAACCCTTGTACACTGTTGGTGGAAAGGTAAAATGCTTCAGCTGCTGTGAAAAACAATATGGAGGTTCTTCAAAAAATTAAAAATGGAAATATTGTATTAGTCCAGTTTCATACTGCTGATACACACCCACCAGAGACTGAGCAACTTACAAAAGAAAGAGGCTTAATTGACTTACAGTTCCACATGGCTGGAGAGGTCTCACAATCATGGCGGAAAGCAGGGAGGAGCAAGTCACATCTTACGTAGATGGCAACAGGCAAAGAGAGGGCTTGCACAGAGATGTTTTTAAAACCATCAGATCTCATGAGACCCATTTACTATCATGAGTGCAGCACGGCAAAGACCTGCCCCCATGATTCAATCATCTTCCACTGAGTCCCTCCCACAACACATGGAAATTATGGGAGCTACAAGATGAGATTTGGGTGGGGACATGGAGCCAAAACATATCAAATACCATCTGATCTAGTAATTCTGAATATTTATACAAAAGAATTGAAATCAGGATCTTGAAGAAATATTTGGACTCCCACATTAACTGCAACATTATTCACAACAGCAAACATGTGAAAATAACCTAAATGTCTATTGACTGATGAGTGGATAAAGAAAATGTAGTATACGAATACAATGAAATGTTATTCAGACTTAAAAGAGAAGAAAATCCTGCCATATGTGACGATATGGATGAATCTTGCGGACATTATGCCATGTGATGTAAGCCAGTCAAAGATGATAAATACTGCATGATTCAACCTATATGTAGTATCTAATATAGTAATGCAGTAGGAAAGAGTAGAAGGGTGTTTGAGCGACTATGATAGTGAAATGGGAAGTTGCTATTCAGTAGATATAAAGTTTCACTTCTGGAGGACGATTGCCTTCTAGAGATCTGTTGTACAAAACTATGCCTATAGTTAACAACACTGTATTGTTTCATGCTGCTTATAAATTATTGTACACTCAAAATTTGGCAAAATGTAGGTTTCATCTTAGGGCATTCTTACCACAATAATAATAATAAAAAGACAAACTTAAATCTAGTCTCATGTGAGACTACATCCAGGGACTCAAATAGTGTTACTGACTCTCCTACTCTCCCTATCTCTCTTACATCTTGGCTCTGTTTCTTAGGAATTATTGGCTCATTCTCTCCTAATCCAGATAGTTACCTCCAGGAAGGCAGAAGAAGGTGATGGTGGGGGCTAACATTACCTTAGCTAGAGCCCACAGAGGTGTGAGAGAGCTCTTTGCTCCCACTGACCATATATAAATCTCCAGAAGATTCTAATTGCTCAGGCTTGGGTCCACCACTTGTAGGGCAATGGTGGTCAGGTGTGCAGGGAATTGTGACAGCTCACCAGGATCACATAGTCTGAAAAAATGTGAACAAAGTGCCTGCTGTTATCCAGTAAAGGGGATGTAGAATACGGGGCAGATGGAAACACACATGTCCATCATATTTCTATTGGAGACATTTGAAAATTTGCCTGAATATTAACTGTAAATTACAAGACTGATAAATCATATCAATGCCAAACCACTGGCATGAATAAATAACTAAAGAAAATTGCCCACGACAAAAACCACGTGATTATCTCAATAGATGCAGAAAAGGCCTTCAACAAAATTCAACAGCTTTTCATGTTAAAAACTCTCAATAAGCTTGGTATTGATGGAATGTATCTCAAAATAATAAGAACTATTTATGACAAACCCACAGCCAATATCATACTGAATGGGCAAAACCTCGAAGCATTTCCTTTGAAAACCAGCACAAGAAGACAAAGATGCCCTCTCTCACCACTCATATTCAACATAGTATTGGAAGTTCTGGACAGGGCAATCAGGCAAGAGAAAGAAATAAAGGGTATTCAATTAGGAAAAGAGGAAGTCTAATTATCTGTGTTTGCAGATGACATGATTGTATATTTAGAAAACCCCATCGTCTTGGCCCAAAGTCTCTTGAAGCTGATAAGCAACTTCAGGAAAGTCTCAGGATACAAAATCAATGTGCAAAAATCACAAGCATTCCTATACACCAAGAACACACAAACAGAGAGCCAAATCATGAGTGAACTCCCATTCACAATTGCTACAAAGAGAATAAAATACCTAGAAATCCAACTTACAAGGGATGTGAAGGACCTCTTGAAGGAGAATTACAAACCACTGTTCAACGAAATGAAAGAGGACACCAACGAATGGACAAAAAAATCCATGCTCATGGATAGGAAGAATCAACAGCATGAAAATGGCCATAGTGCCCAAGGTAATTTATAAATTCAATGCTATTCCCATCAGACTACCACTGACTTTCTTCACAGAATTGGAAAAAAAATACTTTAAATTTCATATGGAATAAAAAAAGAGCCTGCATAGCCAAGACAATCCTAAGCAAAAAGAATAAAGCTAGAGGCATCATGCAACCTGACTTCAAACTATACTAAAAGGCTACAGTAACCAAAACAGCATGGTACTGGTACCAAAACTGATATATAGACCAGTGGAACAGAACAGAAACCTCAGAAATAACCTCAGAAATAACACCACACACCTACAACCATGTGATCTTTGACAAACCTGACAAAAACAAGCAATGGGGAAAGGATTCCTTATTTCATAAATGGGTGCTGGGAAAATGGGCTAGCCATATGTAGATAGCTGAAACAGGATCCCTTTCTTACACCTTATACAAAAATTAACCCAAGATGGATTAAAGGCTTAAATGTAAGACCTAAAACCATAAAAACCCTAGAAGAAAACCTAGGCAATACCATTCAGGACCTAGGCATGGGCAAAGGCTTCATGGCTAAAACACCAAAAGCAGTGGCAACAAAAGCCAACATAGACAAATGGGATCTAATAAAACTAAAGAGCTTCTGCACAGCAAAAAAAACTACCATCAGAGTGAAAAGGCAACCTACAGAATGGGAGAAAAATTTTGTAATCTGTCCATCTGACAAGGGGCTAATATCCAGACTCTACTAGGAACTTAAACAAATTTACAAGAAAAACAAAATCCCATCAAAAAGTGGGCAAAGGATATGAACAGACACTTCTCAAAAGAAGACATTTATGCAGCCAACAGACATATGAAAAAATCCTCATCACCCCTGGCCATCAGAGAAATGCAAATCAAAACCACAATGAGATACCATCTCACACCAGTTAGAATGATGATCATTAAAATGTCAGGAAACAACAGATGCTGGAGAGGATGTGGAGAAATAGAAACACTTTTACACTGTTGATGGGAGTGTAAAGTAGTTCAACCATTGTGGCAATTCCTCAAGGATCTAGAACTAGAAATACCAGTTGACCCAGCAATTCCATTACTGGGTATATACCCAAATGATTATAAAACATGCTACTATAAAGACACATGTGCACATATGTTTATTGTGGCACTATTCACAATAGCAAAGACTTGGAAGCAACTCAAAAGTCCATCAATAATAGACTGGATAAAGAAAATGTGGCACATATACACCATGGAATACTATGCAGCCACAAAAAAGGATGAGTTCATGTCCTTTGCAGGGACATGGATGAAACTGGAAACCATGATTCTCAGCAAACTAACACAGGAACAGAAAACCAAACACTGCATGTTCTCACTCGTAAGTGGGAGCTGAACAATGAGAACAGATGGACACGGGGAGGGGAACGTCACACACTGGGGCATTTTGGGGGTTGGGGAGCTGGGGGAGGGATAGTGTTGGGGAGAAGTACCTAATGTAAATGATGAGTTGATGGGTGCAGCATACCTACGTGGCACATGTATACTTATGTAACAAACCTGCACATTGTGCACATGTACGCTGGAACTTTAAGTATAATAATAAAAAAAGAAAAAAAATGCCCAGTAAAAAAGTGTTATCAAAGAGAATGTTTCAGAAAAGTCTTCATGCCATAAGGCTTTGCTCCTATTATGGGCTGAAGAAGAGTTCTGTGTTATTGTAGTTGTTTAAGGTGTTGTCACTGAGGTTTTATTTTCCCTTTTTTTTTATTTTTGAGATTTTGTTAGAAAGTTACTTAAAGCTTTAGCTTTAGCTAGGAAGTCCTTTGCTGCCTATTTTACAGCTTGTAGTTGAATAACCTCCTTATTCTGCTATTTCTTTGGTCATGAACTGCAAACATCTTCTCATAGCACTTGCTTAGGGATATGACTCTCATGTATTCTTCTCATATTCAGCCAGAATTAAGTTGCTATAAAAATTGTTTCTGGAAAATAAAGAAAGGTGACCTTGCCTTTTTTCATTTGATGGTTTCAACCTGCTTATTAATGTCAAAATGAAGATGCTGGAAGAACTCAAGGAAGGAAATAAATATGTGTGTGTGTGTGTGTGTGTGTGTGTATTTGTTTTGGTTTTGTTTTCTGGCAGATTCCAACTACCCTAGCAGTTATAACAGGCGTCATGTGTCAAGTTATTTAAAAATGAATTGGGCCGGGTGTGGAGGCTCATGCCTGTAGTCCCAGGTACTTAGCTGCTTGGGAGGCTGAGGCAGGAGAATTGCTTGAACCCGGTAGGCAGAGGTTGCAGTGAGCCGAGATCGCGCCACTGCACTCCAGCATGAGTAACAGAGCAAGGCTCCTTCTCAAAAAAAAGATGGTGCATTATTCATTTTTAATTCTTTCAAGAAAGAGAGATAATACATTTTGTTTTTTCAACATTTTTCTTGCCACTACCCATCCAAAAAATTATTTTCTCTTATTTTCATAATTGAGGATTTCTGTTGATTTCAAGGTCAAACCCTTTAAACAAATATAACACTTGTTGAGAAAGCATTCACCCACCCCAGCTAAGCCTCAGAGGTGGGAAAAGTCTGATTTCTCTTCTACAATAAAGGATTATACTGTAGAAAAAAATCATTTATATAAGCATGCCTTTGCCAACTGGATGTGCACATTGTCTTATGCTTTCTTAATATAGTTTCACATTTATTTCACAAAGAGAAAAATGTTAGCAGGTCATTAAAACCAAAATGTTCACATTCTGAGATTCTTGGTTCCATTTTTAGCTAGATCATTCCTTATTGGATTATCCTGGCTTCTCTTTAACCTATTACTTGACAAATAGCTCCCATGCTTGTCCAATTTGCTAGGCTACTGCACATCGCCTTGACAACTCAAGGGAAGACTTTTATCACTATGGAAACAAGTCAATATAAGCATCTTCACATTTTATTTATAGACTAGCTAATGTAAGGGGCATGATGAACACTTGATATGATCTGAAATGAGTATGGTAGATGCTTTCTTGTTTTTAATTAATAGAATTAATGGTTGACATATACGCATCTTTTCATAGCATCTTTTCACAGAGGAGACAAGACTGCAATTGTCACTTTATTTCATGTGTTACTTTAATGTACGGGTTTTTTTTCATAGTTCAATGTTAGCATCTAGACCTGTGACAGGAGACCTAATAGATGACACTGACATGAAAAGGGAGCTTTTGGATATGTCAACCAGAGAGGTGTCAGATCCCCAAAATATCGTCAAGCTGCTGTAGAAATCTTACATTTAACATTTTCTAAATTGGAATAGGAAATTAATAATTCACCCCTTTATAGGTTTCATTGTATAATAGAAAGAAGAAATAATTTGAGTCAAACACTAACCAAAAGATTTGGGGAAACTACTTTATTTCATTTTAGCTTTCCTGTTTATAAAATGGATATAATCATTCTTAGCAAACTATCACAAGAACAGAAAACCAAACACCGCATGTTCTCACTCATAGGTGGGAACTGAACAATGAGATCACTTGGACTCAGGAAGGGGAACATCACACACAGGGGCCTATCATGGGGAGGGGGGAGGGGGGAGGGGGGAGGGATTGCATTGGGAGTTTTACCTGATGTAAATGACGAGTTGATGGGTGCAGCACACCAACATGGCACAAGTACACATATGTAACAAACCT